>NW_027637166.1:93777-246277 GCF_951216825.1 Electrona antarctica | reverse complement strand
ACAGTTCAAACAACTTCATCTGATGCTGTTGATTCTGTTTAAAAACGTTCAGCTTCATCTGATGCTGTTGATTCTGTTTAAAAACGTTCAGCTTCATCTGATGCTGTTGATTCTGTTTAAAAACGTTCAGCTTCATCTGATGCTGTTGATTCTGTTTAAAAACGTTCGTCTGATGCACTGTTGATTCTGTTTAAAAACGTTCGTCGACTACCTTTTTTTTTTCACTGACAAAAACTAAATAAAAACTATGATGACTACAACTAAGACTATACATATATTGACAATTTCGTGGACAAATAAAAATACATGTTTGTCGACAAAATAGATTGTAGATTTAGTCGAAACTAAATGAAATATGGAGACCTGTGTTGCTTTTAGCATTTATTTAGAAAACATTTAACAAGCCAACATAAAATATAACTTATCATCTTAGTTACAGTCAATACATGTTTAAAAGAGAACGTTAGTCGACTTGTACAGGAACAAAGTACATACAGTTGAGATCACAACATATTTTATAACGCTGACCTGCCCAATGCAACAGGTTAAGAAGATATTTGTTATGAATGCTGATCACGGTTATGGCATTTAGTGAGAGGAAAGTCTAGTATCACATTAATTTAGTCAGAGGAAAGTCTAGTATCACATTCATTTAGTCAGAGGAGAGTCTAGTATTCCATTAATTTAGTCAGAGGAAAGTCTAGTATTCCATTAATTTAGTCAGAGGAAAGTCTAGTATCACATTAATTTAGTCAGAGGAGAGTCTAGTATTCCATTCATTTAGTCAGAGGAGAGTCTAGTATTCCATTAATTTAGTCAGAGGAAAGTCTAGTATTCCATTAATTTAGTCAGAGGAAAGTCTAGTATCACATTAATTTAGTCAGAGGAGAGTCTAGTATTCCATTAATTTAGTCAGAGGAAAGTCTAGTATTCCATTCATTTAGTCAGAGGAGAGTCTAGTATTCCATTAATTTAGTCAGAGGAGAGTCTAGTATTCCATTAATTTAGTCAGAGGAAAGTCTAGTATCACATTAATTTAGTCAGAGGAGAGTCTAGTATTCCATTAATTTAGTCAGAGGAGAGTCTAGTATTCCATTAATTTAGTCAGAGGAAAGTCTAGTATTCCATTCATTTAGTCAGAGGAGAGTCTAGTATTCCATTCATTTAGTCAGAGGAGAGTCTAGTATTCCATTAATTTAGTCAGAGGAGAGTCTAGTATTCCATTAATTTAGTCAGAGGAAAGTCTAGTATTCCATTCATTTAGTCAGAGGAAAGTCTAGTATTCCATTAATTTAGTCAGAGGAGAGTCTAGTATTCCATTCATTTAGTCAGAGGAAAGTCTAGTATTCCATTCATTTAGTCAGAGGAAAGTCTAGTATTCCATTCATTTAGTCAGAGGAAAGTCTAGTATTCCATTAATTTAGTCAGAGGAAAGTCTAGTATCACATTCATAATTTATCTGATGTTGGGGAGAAATCCCTGATCTCCATATTTAAAGATTAAACTTGAGTGTTTTGCGATGTGGTACGCTGTGAGCTTGTAGATCTGCTAATTTCACTAGTTTTGAGCTTTCGGACATTTTCAAAATTTTAAAGGAGATTCATCATCAAATGTAACAATATATACTGTCAATATACCGGTACTTGTTTTATATTCCAACGTCTTCTCTAAAACTAAACATTGTATTTACATATAATACACTTTACAGTCAACTCAAAAGGCTTAAAAACAACTTTCCTCATCATCAACCAGAAGATATCATTTAAATATAATAAACATTCTGCCAGAGCTCAACTATGTACACTTCTAACACCAGCAGCATGTATGACAGACACACAGACATGGCTTTATAAGTTCCTCTTTTGGATGATTGGCCGTTCAGTTTCTGTGACTAATAATAAATTACACTAGTATTCATTTGTTTAAAAAAAAAAACAAGACCCTCAAGGACCACTGGGCCCCCCCCCCCCCTCAAGGACCACTGGGGGGCCCCCTCAAGGACCACTGGGGGGGGCCCCCCCCTCAAGGACCACTGGGGGGCCCCCCCTCAAGGACCACTGGGGGGGGGGGGGGCCCTCAAGGACCACTGGGGGGCCCCCCGCTCAAGGACCACTGGGGGGGCCCCCCCCTCAAGGACCACTGGGGGGACCCCCCCCCCTCAAGGACCACTGGGGGGGGGGGCCCTCAAGGACCACTGGGGGGGGGGGGGGCCCTCAAGGACCACTGGGGCCCCCCCCCTCAAGGACCACTGGGGGGGGCCCTCAAGGACCACTGGGGGGGGCCCCTCAAGGACCACTGGGGGGGCCCCCCCCTCAAGGACCACTGGGGGGGGGCCCTCAAGGACCACTGGGGGGGCCCCCCCCTCAAGGACCACTGGGGGGGCCCCCCCCTCAAGGACCACTGGGGGGCCCCTCAAGGACCACTGGGGGGGGCCCCTCAAGGACCACTGGGGGGTCCACGGACCCCACTTTGAGAAGCACGGCTCTTAACACGCCATTCACACCCAGCCAAACCAAACTAGAGCTATGAACGGAATAGTTTTATAAAAAATATATAAATATAAAATATAAACAACCAGTGTACAGGTGCTCACGGGTCCATTTGGTTGCATTTGTACACTCTTAAAAGAGTTCAATTAAAAGATGACTTAAAGAGGATTTCACACACCTTTAAAACGGTATCTAGTGGCCACTAGGGGAGCATGCAGTGGGTCACACACCTTTATCTAGTGGCCACTAGGGGAGCATGCAGTGGGTCACACACCTTTAAAACGGTATCTAGTGGCCACTAGGGGTGCATGCAGTGGGTCACACACCTTTATCTAGTGGCCACTAGGGGTGCATGCAGTGGGTCACACACCTTTATCTAGTGGCCACTAGGGGTGCATGCAGTGGGTCACACACCTTTATCTAGTGGCCACTAGGGGTGCATGCAGTGGGTCACACACCTTTATCTAGTGGCCACTAGGGGTGCATGCAGTGGGTCACACACCTTTATCTAGTGGCCACTAGGGGTGCATGCAGTGGGTCACACACCTTTATCTAGTGGCCACTAGGGGTGCATGCAGTGGGTCACACACCTTTATCTAGTGGCCACTAGGGGTGCATGCAGTGGGTCACACACACCTCAATTGCACCCGAAAAAACCCGGAACTTTTAACATTCAGTAGGTTTCTGTGCTCTGGGGTTTTCTGAATAATTAGGCTCAAACAAAATGATTTGCCTGTGGACTGTGATGTAAGAGTCAAACAAATCCCATATATTATGACAATTTGCCAGCAGGTTTTCATTGCAGCTCAAAAGGCTTCAGAACACACAGAGTTTCTCTCCCCAGACCACATAGAAAATCCACTGAATGGTCAAAGTTCAGGTTGTGTGGCTATAGGTCAAAGTTCAGGTTGTGTGGCTATAGGTCAAAGTTCAGGTTGTGTGGCTATAGGTCAAAGTTCAGGTTGTGTGGCTATAGGTCAAAGTTCAGGTTGTGTGGCTATAGGTCAAAGTTCAGGTTGTGTGGCTATAGGTCAAAGTTCAGGTTGTGTGGCTATAGGTCAAAGTTCAGGTTGTGTGGCTATAGGTCAAAGTTCAGGTTGTGTGGCTATAGGTCAAAGTTCAGGTTGTGTGGATATAGGTCATAAAACCAAAAAGAAAGATAAATGTTAAATGTAAATGAACGTCATGAAACTAGAGATGTCCCGATACTGTATCGGATCAGCCCTTATTTGGTCATATCGGGTCATATCGGTATCGGCGAATATGCCAGTCTAACCAGCGATCCCACACAGTGGTAAGGGGTTGACACTATGCCAGTCTAACCAGAGATCCCACACAGGGGTAAGGAAGGGGTTGACACTATGCCAGTCTAACCAGTGATCCCACACAGGGGTAAGGGGTTGACACTATGCCAGTCTAACCAGAGATCCCACACAGGGGTAAGGGGTCGACACTATGCCAGTCTAACCAGTGATCCCACACAGGGGTAAGGAAGGGGTCGACACTATGCCAGTCTAACCAGTGATCCCACACAGGGGTAAGGAAGGGGTCGACACTATGCCAGTCTAACCAGTGATCCCACACAGGGGTAAGGGGTCGACACTATGCCAGTCTAACCAGTGATCCCACACAGGGGTAAGGGGTCGACACTATGCCAGTCTAACCAGTGATCCCACACAGGGGTAAGGGGTCGACACTATGCCAGTCTAACCAGTGATCCCACACAGGGGTTGACACTATGCCAGTCTAACCAGTGATCCCACACAGGGGTAAGGGGTCGACACTATGCCAGTCTAACCAGTGATCCCACACAGGGGTTGACACTATGCCAGTCTAACCAGTGATCCCACACAGGGGTAAGGGGTTGACACTATGCCAGTCTAACCAGTGATCCCACACAGGGGTAAGGGGTTGACACTATGCCAGTCTAACCAGTGATCCCACACAGGGGTAAGGGGTTGACACTATGCCAGTCTAACCAGTGATCCCACACAGGGGTTGACACTATGCCAGTCTAACCAGTGATCCCACACAGGGGTAAGGGGTCGACACTATGCCAGTCTAACCAGTGATCCCACACAGGGGTAAGGGGTCGACACTATGCCAGTCTAACCAGTGATCCCACACAGGGGTAAGGGGTCGACACTATGCCAGTCTAACCAGTGATCCCACACAGGGGTAAGGGGTCGACACTATGCCAGTCTAACCAGTGATCCCACACAGGGGTAAGGGGTCGACACTATGCCAGTCTAACCAGTGATCCCACACAGGGGTAAGGGGTCGACACTATGCCAGTCTAACCAGTGATCCCACACAGGGGTAAGGGGTCGACACTATGCCAGTCTAACCAGTGATCCCACACAGGGGGTAAGGAAGGGGTCGACACTATGCCAGTCTAACCAGTGATCCCACACAGGGGGTAAGGAAGGGGTCGACACTATGGCAGGTAAATAAAATGTTGGGACATGTGGAGTTTGCTTTGGAGTTTGAATGAGGAGTCTGCTATAAACACAACACCAGATATATAGCTAGATAGCTATAAACACTATTCCCGGTCGGACTTCAAAATAAGACCTTTTTTCTTTTTGTATCATAATAAATATAATTCTCTGGTATCTGTATTATCGGCTGGGAAACTGTTATGAAACCTTTAGTCCATGGCGGTCGGTCTCCTGACCACAAGCCTCTCAGCAGCTGCTGGTCTCGGTGTTCCCCGACGTGCTCACGTACGAGCGGCTGTTCTTGGAGTACTTCATGGACTGGAAGGAGACGCGCATGCGCTCGACGGTGCGCGCGCTGCGGCAGCGCAGCACGTTGCGCGCGTGCTCGCGGAAGCCGTCCGACACGTAGTAGTAGACCAGCGGGTCCAGGCAGCAGTTGAGGCTCGCCAGGCACAGCGTCGCCATGTAGAACCCGTAGCCGTTGTTGGAGCGGCCGGCGGCGAGCAGGACGTAGTGGATGACCAGCATGACGTTACTGGAATTATAGAGACAATACATATACTGTTATGACCAGCATGACGTTACTGGAATTATAGAGACAATACATATACTGTTATGACCAGCATGACGTTACTGGAATTATAGAGACAATATATATACTGTTATGACCAGCATGACGTTACTGGAATTATAGAGACAATACATATACTGTTATGACCAGCATGACGTTACTGGAATTATAGAGACAATACATATACTGTTATGACCAGCATGACGTTACTGGAATTATAGAGACAATACATATACTGTTATGACCAGCATGACGTTACTGGAATTATAGAGACAATACATATACTGTTATGACCAGCATGTTGTTACTGGAATTATAGAGACAATACATATACTGTTATGACCAGCATGACGTTACTGGAACTATAGAGACAATACATATACTGTTATGACCAGCATGTTGTTACTGGAACTATAGAGACAATACATATACTGTTATGACCAGCATGTTGTTACTGGAACTATAGAGACAATACATATACTGTTATGACCAGCATGTTGTTACTGGAATTATAGAGACAATACATATACTGTTATGACCAGCATGACGTTACTGGAACTATAGAGACAATACATATACTGTTATGACCAGCATGACGTTACTGGAACTATAGAGACAATACATATACTGTTATGACCAGCATGTTGTTACTGGAACTATAGAGACAATACATATACTGTTATGACCAGCATGTTGTTACTGGAACTATAGAGACAATACATATACTGTTATGACCAGCATGTTGTTACTGGAACTATAGAGACAATACATATACCGTTATGACCAGCATGACGTTACTGGAATTATAGAGACAATACATATACTGTTACGATGCCAGTGCATCCACGGCTACGCTCCCCCCCCCCACTACCTCACGGAAGTGGTCACCCTTCAATCCTCAACTCGCTCCCTGCACTTTGAGATTCTGACTAATGTATATATTATATATATATATATATATATATATATATATATATATATATATAATAACCTTGGAAGGAAGCAGACCAGGAAGGTGACCAGCACCGTCAGGATGAGAACCAGAGCTTTGCGGCGGTTCTTGGTGGCCGTGGAGTCCACCATGTTGTTCTCCAGCCAGCGGAACAGCAGCACGTAGGACACCACGATGACCAGGCAGGGGACCAGGAAGACCAGCGTGGACATCAGGAGGAAGTAGTAGTACGGATACCTGAGGCAGGGTTTACATAGTGAACCCGTTTTGACCTGAGATCAGATTCTAAACATGTCTTCTACATCCTGACAGTTTTCTGAAAGCTACAGTTGTGATCAAAAGTTTACATACGTTTGTAAAGGACATACTGTCATGATAGTCCTGACTTTCCAATAATTTGTTCAACTCTTGTTTTTCTGTGATAGGTTGATTGGAGCAAATACTTCTTTGTCATATAAAAAAAATCTTGAATTTATTTGTATTTTTATGAATGTTTAAGGGTTTTCTGAAAATGTGACCAAATCAGCTGGTTCATAAATATACATACAGCAATTATATTATGTCCCATGGTCATGTAGAACGTTGTGTCAATCAAATTAGCTTTGTGGCATGGCCTCTTAACTTAAACTGAGTGATTATGATTGTCTACATCTAGTGTTTTCACTTCTCTGAGCCTTATTTAGGGCTCGTTTGGCCACAACCCACAAACAATAAAATGTGAAAGTCAAAGGAGCTCAGCATGGATCTGAAAAAGCTGAAAATAGACTTAAACAAGTCAGGAAAGTCACTTGGAGCCATTTCAAGTCAGCTACAGGTCCCAAGATCAACTTTGCAAACAATTGTTTAAGTATAAACTGCATGGAACAATTGTGTCAATGCCACGATCAGGAAGAAAGCGCAAGCTATCACCTGCTGCTGAGAGAAGATTGGTCAGGATGGTCAAGAGTCAACCGAGAACCACCAAAAAGGAAGTCTGCAATGAGTTAGAAGCTGCTGGAACACAGGTGTCAGTGTCCACAGTCAAGCGTGTTTTACATCGTCATGGGCTGAGAGGCTGCCGTGCAAGAAGGAAGCCCTTGCTCCAGAAGCGACACCTTAAGGCTCGACTGAAGTTTGCTGCTGATCACATGGACAAAGACAAGGCCTTCTGGAGGAAAGTTCTGTGGTCAGATGAAACAAATATTGAGCTGTTTGGCCACAATGACCAGCAATATGTTTGGAGGCGAGAGGGTGAAACCTTTCACCCCAAGAACACCACACCTACTGTCAAGCATGGTGCTGGTAGTATTATGCTATGGGCCTGTTTCGCTGCCAATGGAACTGGTGCTTTACAAAGAGTAAATGGAATAATGAAGAAGAAGGATTACCTCAAAATTCTTCAGGACAACCTCAAATCATCAGCCAGAAGTTTGGGTCTTGGGCGCAGATGGGTGCTCCAACAAGACAATGACCCCAAACACACGTCAAAAGTGGTAAAGGCATGGCTAAATCAGGCTCGAATTAAGGTTTTAGAATGGCCTGTCCAAAGTCCTGACCTAAACCCCATTGAGAACATGTGGAGTTGTGGACAGTGCTGAAAAAACAAGTCCATGCCAGATAGCCAACACATTTAGATGAACTGCACCAATTCTGTCAAGAGGAGTGGTCAAAGATTCAGCCAGAAGCTTGCCAGAAGCTTGTGGATGGCTACCAAAAGCGTCAATTTGGGGTGAAAATGGCCAAGGGACATGAAACCACATATTAGCATTGCTGTATGTATTCTTTTGAACCAGCAGATTTGGTCACATTTTCAGAAAACCCTTAAACATTCATAAAAATACAAATAAATTAAAGATTTTTTTGTATGACAAAGAAGTATTTGCTCCAATCAACCTATCACAGAAAAATAAGAGTTGAACAAATTATTGGGAAGTCAGGACTATCATGACAGTATGTCCTTTACAAACGTATGTAAACTTTTGATCACAACTGTATGTTTCTATGCAGTGGTTCTTCGATTTTTTCAAAAACATCAGACCTACAAGCTCGTAGCGTGCCACTCGGTGGCGCGCTACGAGCTTGTAGGTCTGCTATTTTTCAATAGCTAAAGCATAACATAATGCTAACACCAAAAGGGGTTCCCGACCAAAATGGGTTAATTAGATTATAGCCGATCTACAAGCTCACAACGCGTCGCAAGTGCGACGCGTTGTGAGCTTGTAGATCGGCTATTTTCAGCAAGTGAACACATCATTACGACGGCATCAAGGCACCGCCAAAATACATTTTGTTCCGACTAAATCAACTGTGGATTTAGTCGACTAAAATCTTACGAGATTTAGTCGAGTAAAACTAGACGAACACTAAAACACCCCAGGGTGACTAAAATGTGACTTAAAAACTACGTGAAAACTATTCGAGAGACTAAATGACTGAAACTAAAATCGAAATTTGCTACCAAAAACAACACTGGGTGTGACACCCCCCCCCCCCCCCCCCCCCTCCTCAAGGACAACTAAAGAAAGGAACGGTTCGTACTTGACCGAGTCGAAGGGGTTGTCGATGTCCTGGATGCGGTTGACGTCGTGGCAGGTGGTGACGTTGGGGTCTCGAACGCGCACCGTGTGGTCGTACTGGTAGAGCGGGACGGTCCCGAGGCCCACCAGCAGCCAGACGGACGCGCAGACCAACAGCGCCACCTTGTTGTTGCCCTTCTCCCCCGACAGAGGGTGGCTGACCACCCAGTACCTGAGAGAGATGGACACACACCGTTATGAATGCTGACCACCCAGTACCTGAGAGAGATGGACACACACCGTTATTAATGCTGACCACCCAGTACCTGAGATGGATGGACACATTATGGACCTTAATAAATAATGGGCCTTGACAAGGTTGAAAACCACTGGTCAAACCACTGGTCAAACCACTGGTAACCTTTGGTCAAACCTTTGGTCAAACCACTGGTCAAACCTTTGGTCAAACCACTGGTAACCTTTGGTCAAACCTTTGGTCAAACCACTGGTCAAACCTTTGGTCAAACCACTGGTCAAACCTTTGGTCAAACCACTGGTCAAACCTTTGGTCAAACCACTGGTCAAACCACTGGTAACCTTTGGTCAAACCTTTGGTCAAACCACTGGTCAAACCTTTGGTCAAACCACTGGTCAAACCTTTGGTCAAACCACTGGTCAAACCTTTGGTCAAACCTTTGGTCAAACCACTGGTAACCTTTGGTCAAACCACTGGTCAAACCTTTGGTCAAACCTTTGGTCAAACCACTGGTCAAAGGCATGTAATGGTTGTGTCACACAGAATCCACACTATAGCTGTTTATAGCTGTATTACACTTGCTGAAAATAGTCAATCTACAAGCTTGTAGATCAGCTATTTTCAGCATGTAACCAAGTGTAAAATGACTTATACTGGATCTCTTGTCCACTAGTCCCTTCCTGACATTTTAGTCTAGTTTTTATTAGACTAAATATACTGACAATTTCGTCATCATAGCTTAGTTTATTTAGTTTCCATGTAGTTTGCGTCAGTGGAAAAAGGTAGGTAGGCGATGAAGAGGATGTTATAATTACCTCTGCACAGACAGACATGCGATGAAGAGGATTATAATTACCTCTGCACAGACAGACAGGCGATGAAGAGGATTATAATTACCTCTGCACAGACAGACAGGCGATGAAGAGGATTATAATTACCTCTGCACAGACAGACAGGCGATGAAGAGGATTATAATTACCTCTGCACAGACAGACAGGCGATGAAGAGGATTATAATTACCTCTGCACAGACAGACAGGCGATGAAGAGGATGTTATAATTACCTCTGCACAGACAGACAGGCGATGAAGAGGATTATAATTACCTCTGCACAGACAGACAGGCGATGAAGAGGATTATAATTACCTCTGCACAGACAGACAGGCGATGAAGAGGATTATAATTACCTCTGCACAGACAGACAGGCGATGAAGAGGATGGAGCAGTACATGTTTCCGTAGAAGAAGCCCACCAGGACCTTGCACAGAGGCTCTCCGTAGATCCAGTCGTTCCCGTTGAGGTGGTAGGAGATCTTCAGGGGGATCCAGACCACGAACATCAGGTCGGCCAGAGCCAGGTTGGCCATGTAGATGGAGGCCGGGTGCTGCTTCTTGGTGCGGAACCAGAACACCCACAGCGCCATGCCGTTGGCGGGCAGCGCCACCGCCAACACCTGGGATGGAAAAAACATATTAAAAACATATTAATGTCCATTAATAAAACATATTAACTGGTTCAGTCCGTACGACGTGTGGGCTCGTCATAAGCAATGGTGTGTACACGTCCTAGGGTGTGTACACGTCCTAGGGTGTGTACACGTCCTAGGGTGTGTACACGTCCTAGGGTGTGTACACGTCCTAGGGTGTGTACACGTCCTAGGGTGTGTACACGTCCTAGGGTGTGTACACGTCCTAGGGTGTGTACACGTCCTATGGTGTGTACACGTCCTAGGGTGTGTACACGTCCTATGGTGTGTACACGTCCTATGGTGTGTACACGTCCTATGGTGTGTACACGTCCTAGGGTGGGAACACGTCCTATGGTGTGTACACGTCCTAGGGTGGGAACACGTCCTATGGTGTGTACACGTCCTAGGGTGGGAACACGTCCTATGGTGTGTACACGTCCTAGCGCATTTTCAATGATATCAAACGAGAGAAGAATATTCTGAATTGTTTTCTTTTTTTCTTTTTAGTTGGCCTCCCAGGCCACCCTACTCTTCGCTCTTCGTTCACCAGCGGTCCCGGTCACGTCCTACTCTTCGTTCACCAGCGGTCCCGGTCACGTCCTACTCTTCGTTCTTCGTTCACCAGCGGTCCCGGTCACGTCCTACTCTTCGCTCACCAGCGGTCCCGGTCACGTCCTACTCTTCGTTCTTCGTTCACCAGCGGTCCCGGTCACGTCCTACTCTTCGTTCACCAGCGGTCCCGGTCACGTCCTACTCTTCGCTCACCAGCGGTCCCGGTCACGTCCTACTCTTCGTTCTTCGTTCACCAGCGGTCCCGGTCACGTCCTACTCTTCGCTCACCAGCGGTCCCGGTCACGTCCTACTCTTCGTTCTTCGTTCACCAGCGGTCCCGGTCACGTCCTACTCTTCGCTCTTCGTTCACCAGCGGTCCCGGTCACGTCCTACTCTTCGTTCTTCGTTCACCAGCGGTCCCGGTCACGTCCTACTCTTTGCTCTTCGTTCACCAGCGGTCCCGGTCACGTCCTACTCTTCGTTCTTCGTTCACCAGCGGTCCCGGTCACGTCCTACTCTTCGTTCACCAGCGGTCCCGGTCACGTCCTACTCTTCGTTCTTCGTTCACCAGCGGTCCCGGTCACGTCCTACTCTTCGTTCACCAGCGGTCCCGGTCACGTCCTACTCTTCGTTCACCAGCGGTCCCGGTCACGTCCTACTCTTCGTTCTTCGTTCACCAGCGGTCCCGGTCACGTCCTATTCTTCGCTCTTCGCTCACCAGCGGTCCCGGTCACGTCCTACTCTTCGTTCACCAGCGGTCCCGGTCACGTCCTACTCTTCGTTCACCAGCGGTCCCGGTCACGTCCTACTCTTCGTTCACCAGCGGTCCCGGTCACGTCCTACTCTTCGTTCTTCGTTCACCAGCGGTCCCGGTCACGTCCTACTCTTCGTTCTTCGTTCACCAGCGGTCCCGGTCACGTCCTACTCTTCGTTCTTCGTTCACCAGCGGTCCCGGTCACGTCCTACTCTTCGTTCTTCGCTCACCAGCGGTCCCGGTCACGTCCTACTCTTCGTTCTTCGTTCACCAGCGGTCCCGGTCACGTCCTACTCTTCGCTCTTCGTTCACCAGCGGTCCCGGTCACGTCCTACTCTTCGCTCTTCGTTCACCAGCGGTCCCGGTCACGTCCTACTCTTCGCTCTTCGTTCACCAGCTGTCCCGGTCACGTCCTACTCTTCGTTCACCAGCTGTCCCGGTCACGTCCTACTCTTCGTTCACCAGCTGTCCCGGTCACGTCCTACTCTTCGTTCACCAGCTGTCCCGGTCACGTCCTACTCTTCGTTCACCAGCTGTCCCGGTCACGTCCTACTCTTCGTTCACCAGCTGTCCCGGTCACGTCCTACTCTTCGCTCTTCGTTCACCAGCGGTCCCGGTCACGTCCTACTCTTCGTTCTTCGTTCACCAGCGGTCCCGGTCACGTCCTACTCTTCGTTCTTCGTTCACCAGCGGTCCCGGTCACGTCCTACTCTTCGCTCTTCGTTCACCAGCGGTCCCGGTCACGTCCTACTCTTCGTTCTTCGTTCACCAGCGGTCCCGGTCACGTCCTACTCTTCGTTCTTCGTTCACCAGCGGTCCCGGTCACGTCCTACTCTTCGCTCTTCGTTCACCAGCGGTCCCGGTCACGTCCTACTCTTCGTTCTTCGTTCACCAGCGGTCCCGGTCACGTCCTACTCTTCGCTCTTCGTTCACCAGCGGTCCCGGTCACGTCCTACTCTTCGTTCTTCGTTCACCAGCGGTCCCGGTCACGTCCTACTCTTCGCTCTTCCTTCACCAGCGGTCCCGGTCACGTCCTACTCTTCGTTCACCAGCGGTCCCGGTCACGTCCTACTCTTCGTTCACCAGCGGTCCCGGTCACGTCCTACTCTTCGTTCACCAGCGGTCCCGGTCACGTCCTACTCTTCGTTCACCAGCGGTCCCGGTCACGTCCTACTCTTCGTTCTTCGCTCACCAGCGGTCCCGGTCACGTCCTACTCTTCGTTCTTCGCTCACCAGCGGTCCCGGTCACGTCCTACTCTTCGTTCTTCGCTCACCAGCGGTCCCGGTCACGTCCTACTCTTCGCTCTTCCTTCACCAGCGGTCCCGGTCACGTCCTACTCTTCGCTCTTCCTTCACCAGCGGTCCCGGTCACGTCCTACTCTTCGTTCTTCGTTCACCAGCGGTCCCGGTCACGTCCTACTCTTTGTTCACCAGCGGTCCCGGTCACGTCCTACTCTTCGTTCACCAGCGGTCCCGGTCACGTCCTACTCTTCGTTCACCAGCGGTCCCGGTCACGTCCTACTCTTCGTTCACCAGCGGTCCCGGTCACGTCCTACTCATCGTTCACCAGCGGTCCCGGTCACGTCCTACTCTTCGTTCTTCGCTCACCAGCGGTCCCGGTCACGTCCTACTCTTCGTTCTTCGCTCACCAGCGGTCCCGGTCACGTCCTACTCTTCGTTCTTCGTTCACCAGCGGTCCCGGTCACGTCCTACTCTTCGTTCTTCGCTCACCAGCGGTCCCGGTCACGTCCTACTCTTCGTTCTTCGTTCACCAGCGGTCCCGGTCACGTCCTACTCTTCGTTCTTCGTTCACCAGCGGTCCCGGTCACGTCCTACTCTTCGTTCTTTGCTCACCAGCGGTCCCGGTCACGTCCTACTCTTCGTTCTTCGTTCACCAGCGGTCCCGGTCACGTCCTACTCTTCGTTCACCAGCGGTCCCGGTCACGTCCTACTCTTCCTTCACCAGCGGTCCCGGTCACGTCCTACTCTTCGCTCTTCGTTCACCAGCGGTCCCGGTCACGTCCTACTCTTCCTTCACCAGCGGTCCCGGTCACGTCCTACTCTTCGTTCTTCCTTCACCAGCGGTCCCGGTCACGTCCTACTCTTCGCTCACCAGCGGTCCCGGTCACGTCCTACTCTTCCTTCACCAGCGGTCCCGGTCACGTCCTACTCTTCGCTCTTCGTTCACCAGCGGTCCCGGTCACGTCCTACTCTTCCTTCACCAGCGGTCCCGGTCACGTCCTACTCTTCCTTCACCAGCGGTCCCGGTCACGTCCTACTCTTCGCTCTTCGTTCACCAGCGGTCCCGGTCACGTCCTACTCTTCCTTCACCAGCGGTCCCGGTCACGTCCTACTCTTCGCTCTTCGTTCACCAGCGGTCCCGGTCACGTCCTACTCTTCGTTCTTCGTTCACCAGCGGTCCCGGTCACGTCCTACTCTTCGTTCACCAGCGGTCCCGGTCACGTCCTAATCTTCGCTCTTCGTTCACCAGCGGTCCCGGTCACGTCCTACTCTTCGTTCACCAGCGGTCCCGGTCACGTCCTAATCTTCGCTCTTCGTTCACCAGCGGTCCCGGTCACGTCCTACTCTTCGTTCTTCCTTCACCAGCGGTCCCGGTCACGTCCTACTCTTCGCTCACCAGCGGTCCCGGTCACGTCCTACTCTTCCTTCACCAGCGGTCCCGGTCACGTCCTACTCTTCCTTCACCAGCGGTCCCGGTCACGTCCTACTCTTCGCTCTTCCTTCACCAGCGGTCCCGGTCACGTCCTACTCTTCGTTCACCAGCGGTCCCGGTCACGTCCTAGTTTACCGCTGCAGAAAGAATGCCTCGTCTCTCCTAATCCAGGGAGCTCTCCGTGGTTCTGATCTGATGGATATACTAAGCTCTGCATTTCTGACTTCTCATCCGCCTCTCGTTCAAAATACGAACACGAGGGATTATTTAGCGATTATTATCGAAACGAGAGCAAAAGGTATAAGCAAGCAAAAATATGTCTCCGTTTTGTTTCCGGAACTGAAGGGGGGGGGGGGGGGGATTGGGGGGGGGGGCTTTACAGAGTAAAAGCGGCCATATCTTCCAGACACCGCGAGAATCTATTTTGAATCCCGGCGCTGATTGTAAATAACAACTACACTGGGCACAAAAAGACAATAACATTGTAATACTAGCCATTAAGTACTAGTCATTTAATACTAGTCATTTAATACTAGTCATTTAATACTAGTCATTAAGTACTAGTCATTTAATACTAGTCATTAAGTACTAGTCATTTAATACTAGTCATTAAGTACTAGTCATTTAATACTAGTCATTAAGTACTAGTCATTTAATACTAGTCATTAAGTACTAGTCATTTAAAACTAGTCATTAAGTACTAGTCATTTAATACTAGCCATTAAGTACTAGTCATTTAATACTAGCCATTAAGTACTAGTCATTTAATACTAGTCATTAAGTACTAGTCATTTAATACTAGTCATTAAGTACTAGTCATTTAATACTAGTCATTAAGTACTAGTCATTTAATACTAGTCATTTAATACTAGTCATTAAGTACTAGTCATTTAATACTAGCCATTAAGTACTAGTCATTTAATACTAGCCATTAAGTACTAGTCATTTAATACTAGTAATTTAATACTAGTCATTAAGTACTAGTCATTTAATACTAGCCATTAAGTACTAGTCATTTAATACTAGTCATTAAGTACTAGTCATTTAATACTAGTCATTTAATACTAGCCATTAAGTACTAGTCATTTAATACTAGTCATTAAGTACTAGTCATTTAATACTAGTCATTTAATACTAGTCATTTAATACTAGTCATTTAATACTAGTCATTAAGTACTAGTCATTTAATACTAGTCATTTAATACTAGCCATTAAGTACTAGTCATTTAATACTAGTCATTAAGTACTAGTCATTTAATACTAGTCATTTAATACTAGCCATTAAGTACTAGTCATTTAATACTAGTCATGAAGTACTAGTCATTTAATACTAGTCATTTAATACTAGCCATTAAGTACTAGTCATTTAATACTAGTCATTAAGTACTAGTCATTTAATACTAGTCATTTAATACTAGCCAGTCATTAAGTACTAGTCATTTAATACTAGTCATTAAGTACTAGTCATTTAATACTAGTCATTAAGTACTAGTCATTTAATACTAGTCATTAAGTACTAGTCATTTAATACTAGTCATTAAGTACTAGTCATTTAATACTAGTCATTAAGTACTAGTCATTTAATACTAGTCATTTAATACTAGTCATGAAGTACTAGTCATTTAATACTAGCCAGTCATTAAGTACTAGTCATTTAATACTAGTCATTAAGTACTAGTCATTTAATACTAGTCATTAAGTACTAGTCATTTAATACTAGTCATTAAGTACTAGTCATTTAATACTAGCCATTAAGTACTAGTCATTTAATACTAGCCATTAAGTACTAGTCATTTAATACTAGTCAGTCATTAAGTACTAGTCATTTAATACTAGTCAGTCATTTAATACTAGGCATTAAGTACTAGTCATTTAATACTAGTCATTAAGTACTAGTCATTTAATACTAGTCATTAAGTACTAGTCATTTAATACTAGTCATTAAGTACTAGTCATTTAATACTAGTCATTTAATACTAGTCATTAAGTACTAGTCATTTAATACTAGTCATTAAGTACTAGTCATTTAATACTAGCCATTAAGTACTAGTCATTTAATACTAGCCATTAAGTACTAGTCATTTAATACTAGCCATTAAGTACTAGTCATTTAATACTAGCCATTAAGTACTAGTCATTTAATACTAGTCATTAAGTACTAGTCATTTAATACTAGTCATTCAGTACTAGTCATTTAATACTAGTCATTAAGTACTAGTCATTTAATACTAGTCATTAAGTACTAGTCATTTAATACTAGTCATTAAGTACTAGTCATTTAATACTAGTCATTCAGTACTAGTCATTTAATACTAGTAATTAAGTACTAGTCATTTAATACTAGTCATTAAGTACTAGTCATTTAATACTAGTCATTAAGTACTAGTCATTTAATACTAGTCATGACGTACTAGTCATTTAATACTAGTCATGACGTACTAGTCATTTAATACTAGTCATTAAGTACTAGTCATTTAATACTAGTCATTAAGTACTAGTCATTTAATACTAGTCATTAAGTACTAGTCATTTAATACTAGTCATTTAATACTAGTCATTAAGTACTAGTCATTTAATACTAGTCATTAAGTACTAGTCATTTAATACTAGTCATTAAGTACTAGTCATTTAATACTAGTCATTAAGTACTAGTCATTTAATACTAGTCATTAAGTACTAGTCATTTAATACTAGTCATTAAGTACTAGTCATTTAATACTAGTCATTAAGTACTAGTAATTTAATACTAGTCATTTAATACTAGTCATTAAGTACTAGTCATTTAATACTAGCCATTAAGTACTAGTCATTTAATACTAGTCAGTCATTAAGTACTAGTCATTTAATACTAGTCATTAAGTACTAGTCATTTAATACTAGTAATTAAGTACTAGTCATTTAATACTAGTCATTAAGTACTAGTCATTAAGTACTAGTCATTTAATACTAGTCATTAAGTACTAGTCATTTAATACTAGTCATTAAGTACTAGTCATTTAATACTAGTCATTAAGTACTAGTCATTTAATACTAGTCATTAAGTACTAGTCATTTAATACTAGTCATTAAGTACTAGTCATTTAATACTAGTCATTAAGTACTAGTCATTTAATACTAGTCATTAAGTACTAGTCATTTAATACTAGTCATTAAGTACTAGTCATTTAATACTAGCCATTAAGTACTAGTCATTTCATACTAGTCATTAAGTACTAGTCATTTAATACTAGCCATTAAGTACTAGTCATTTAATACTAGTCAGTCATTAAGTACTAGTCATTTAATACTAGTCATTAAGTACTAGTCATTAAGTACTAGTCATTAAGTACTAGTCATTTAATACTAGTCATTAAGTACTAGTCATTTAATACTAGTCATTAAGTACTAGTCATTTAATACTAGTCATTAAGTACTAGTCATTTAATACTAGTCATTTAATACTAGTCATTTAATACTAGTCATTAAGTACTAGTCATTTAATACTAGTCATTAAGTACTAGTCATTTAATACTAGTCATTAAGTACTAGTCATTTAATACTAGTCATTAAGTAATTCAAGCGGGTTTGGAATCCTAACAGCTGAAATCAATACTATATCAGTATTCTGATATTAACATGCGGGCCGCATTATGTGAAGGTGGGGGCCGCATGTGGAACCCCGGGCCGCCAGTTGCCCACCCCTGATATAAATCACAGGAACAGACGTCACGTCCTGGCCTGTCCCAGCAGTCCCTCCGGGCACCAGAACAGACGTCGCGTCCTGGCCTGTCACAGCAGTCCCTCCGGGCACCAGAACAGACGTCGCGTCCTGGCCTGTCCCAGCAGTCCCTCCGGGCACCAGCCTCCCCCAGCCCCAATTCCAGACACTTCTTAGAGTCCTCTAACAGGGCTATTAGCTATTCTAAATGGACATACAATAAAGAGGTCTCAGGTTACCATTGATTTTACCATGGGTGAGAGGTGTGGTGAGACACGAGCGCAGCGAGTGTCTCCAACCCTCTCACCCATTGTAAAATCCACGGTAAGCTGGGGCCTCGAGTGGCTTATTGCTTTTCTAAAACGGTTACAAACATATAGCAATATTAAACTAATAAAACCATTAAATTCACAAAAGTAGCTACGCTTTGCGCCACCAGAGCGAGCCACATCACTTCCTTGTTTTGCTCGGCAAGTAGGCTATAGAGACACACGGGGACTACAAATTTCACGCCCCCAAATGAGACAGCGTCCCCACTTCTGGTCCGTTGGCACGGATACTGCAGGCCAGCCCATAGAAGTCCATTGAAATTCAACTGTAGTAGCCTACTTTTAAAATAATATGAAATGAACTGAAGACTATATTGATTTGAATAAAAATGTGTTTCCAAATGTATGAAGTGTCTTTGTCAACATATATTGTTGTTTTCTCAATAGAGGATGTATTTCACATTTAATTTACCACTTGAATGAGTTACCCATAATGTTAACGGAGCAGAGGGGAGACGGCAGACACAGAACCTGTCGCTTTTACGGGACGTCACTGCCTTTACGAGGCTACGAGCGCCGACTTTGAAGAGTGGAATTCTCTATGTTGCTATTTCAGAAAACCGTCAGACTTTAGAAGAATTTTCTTTTAATTTCGACGTCAGGCCTAAATGGGTTAAGCATGGAGGAGTCATTAAGATTGAATTAGCACTAGAGACGCTCCGATAATCTATTAGCACTAGAGACGCTCCGATAATCACTATTAGCACTAGAGACGCTCCGATAATCACTATTAGCACTAGAGACGCTCCGATAATCACTATTAGCACTAGAGACGCTCCGATAATCACTATTAGCACTAGAGACGCTCCGATAATCACTATTAGCACTAGAGACGCTCCGATAATCTATTAGCACTAGAGACGCTCCGATAATCTATTAGCACTAGAGACGCTCCGATAATCACTATTAGCACTAGAGACGCTCCGATAATCACTATTAGCACAAGAGACGCTCCGATAATCACTATTAGCACTAGAGACGCTCCGATAATCACTATTAGCACAAGAGACGCTCCGATAATCACTATTAGCACTAGAGACGCTCCGATAATCTATTAGCACTAGAGACGCTCCGATAATCACTATTAGCACTAGAGACGCTCCGATAATCACTATTAGCACTAGAGACGCTCCGATAATCCGTCACCGATCGGGTGATTTACTGGAGAAATCAATCTTTACCATTTAAGTGGTATAAAAGTCAGATATATGGTATTTTTCCATCTTTGTGACAGGCCTAAACATTAGGCAGAGAAATACATGATGATACATGGTGATGCATATCTTTTCAAATGGGGGTCCCTGGCATATCTTTTCAAATGGGGGTCCCTGGCATATCTTTTCAAATGGGGGTCAGCGGGCTAATATTTAGGGGGTCCTTGACGTGAATATGTTGACTCACCACCATGTAGAGGATGGGGAGGCAGATGGTGGTCAGAGGACTCTTCAGGATCGATGCTGTGGACGCGTCCACTGTGACCAGGTTGGAGTCCTGGGGGTCCACGTGACCTATGAACCCTCGGCCTTGACCTACGATCTCACACACACACACACACACACACACACACACACACACACACACACACACACACACACACACACACACACACACACACACACACACACACACACACACACACACACACACACACACACACACACACACACACACACACACACACACACACACACACACACACACACACACACACACACACACACACACACCTTTAACATCAGCTTCCGACAGACAGTTACGATATGCATGATTAATTCAATCTTTTGCATTTTATCCATCAAAAAACATTATTTATTTGTACTATTTTCCTTGCTTTTTTTTTGTTTAAATGTTTTTAAGCTTTTCAAAATGATTTGGAAACTACACATTTCCTGAATATATTGGTCAAAGCATCGTTGGCTTTTGATTGGTGGTCTAAGCAAACCCTTTTGATTGGTGGTCTAAGCAAACCCTTTGATTGGTGGTCTAAGCAAACCCTTTGATTGGTGGTCTAAGCAAACCCTTTTGATTGGTGGTCTAAGCAAACCCTTTTGATTGGTGGTCTAAGCAAACCCTTTGATTGGTGGTCTAAGCAAACCCTTTGATTGGTGGTCTAAGCAAACCCTTTGATTGGTGGTCTAAGCAAACCCTTTCCATGCCAAGGACTGGACAAATTAACCCATTTAGACCTGAGGTCAGATAAACTCTTCAAAAATGTTTAAATTCAAAACATGTAACAAATTCCTGTTGCTAATAATATACACAGCAGAGAAGGTGCAGAGAGGTCACTCTGCACACCTACTGGGGACAGGGTTAGGGTTAAAGGTCACTCTGCACACCTACTGGGGACAGGGTTAGGGTTAAAGGTCACTCTGCACACCTACTGGGGACAGGGTTAGGGTTAAAGATCACTCTGCACACCTACTGGGGACAGGGTTAGGGTTAAAGGTCACTCTGCACACCTACTGGGAACAGGAGCAGCGTAGAGCAGAGCAACACAATAATGGAAGTTTATTTAAAACAGTCTTCACTCACATCAGGATAGTTTATTTAGGCTACAACGTTTGATTGATTGATTGAAGTATTGATTAACAGTTTGCAGAATGACAGTACATTTCAAGCACAACTCAATACAAAGACTGTGAGTGGACAACCATAAAGCATTACACTTGTTTACAAGAGGGTCCACCTTGTTCAATTCATCAAAACATTTAGAGACGTACAAATATACACTATATAGTCAAAGAACAGAACAGGAATTAATCATAAGGGAGGTAAAAAAGGGGTGTGTTTCTGTCTATGTCCTTGACATGAGTGTTTAGGAAACACAGGTTTAAAAGCAACAATAAACAACTACACTTTAGAAACAAGCCCAAATAAACAACTACACTTTAGAAACAAGCCCAAATAAACAACTACACTTTAGAAACAAGACCAAATAAACAACTACACTTTAGAAACAAGCCCAAATAAACAACTACACTTTAGAAACAAGCCCAAATAAACAACTACACTTTAGAAACAAGACCAAATAAACAACTACACTTTAGAAACAAGACCAAATAAACAACTACACACCCACACACACACACACACACACACACACACACACACACACACACTCAAGTGCCACGACCAGCAATATTAACAAGCAACTTCACAGAAAAAGCCCAAAGTCGCTTGTAGTAAGCAGACATGGCAACACTGAATGCAGCTATGAAAAAGTCAACATTTTGTAACAGAAACATTCTTGTGTTGTGATGCAAGGAGTCAAGGACACACACAGGCTGTTGCTAAGCAACCAGACCTGTCTGTCTGTCTACCAGACCTGTCTGTCTGTCTACCAGGCCTGTCTGTCTGTCTACCAGACCTGTCTGTCTGTCTGCCAGGCCTGTCTGTCTGTCTGATGAAGCAGGGACCCCTTAGCTGAGAGATGAAGCAGGGACCCCCTTAGGAGAGAGAGAGCGATGAAGCAGGGACCCCCTTAGCTGAGAGAGATATGAAGCAGGGAGGGACCCCCTTAGCTGAGAGAGAGATGAAGCAGGGACCCCCTTAGCTGAGAGAGAGATGAAGCAGGGACCCCCTTAGCTGAGAGAGATGAAGCAGGGACCCCCTTAGCTGAGAGAGAGATGAAGCAGGGACCCCCTTAGCTGAGAGAGATGAAGCAGGGACCCCTTAGCTGAGAGAGATGAAGCAGGGACCCCCTTAGCTGAGAGATGAAGCAGGGACCCCCTTAGCTGAGAGAGAGATGAAGCAGGGACCCCCTTAGCTGAGAGAGATGAAGCAGGGACCCCTTAGCTGAGAGAGATGAAGCAGGGACCCCCTTAGCTGAGAGAGATGAAGCAGGGACCCCTTAGCTGAGAGAGATGAAGCAGGGACCCCTTAGCTGAGAGAGATGAAGCAGGGACCCCCTTAGCTGAGAGAGAGATGAAGCAGGGACCCCCTTAGCTGAGAGATGAAGCAGGGACCCTCTTAGCTGAGAGATGAAGCAGGGACCCCCTTAGCTGAGAGAGAGATGAAGCAGGGACCCCCTTAGCTGAGAGAGAGATGAAGCAGGGACCCCCTTAGCTGAGAGAGAGATGAAGCAGGGACCCCCTTAGCTGAGAGAGAGATGAAGCAGGGACCACCTTAGCTGAGAGAGAGAGAGAGTTGAAGCAGGGACCCCCTTAGCTGAGAGAGAGAGAGTTAAAGCAGGGACCCCCTTAGCTGAGAGAGAGAGATTAAGCAGGGACCCCCTTAGCTGAGAGAGAGATGAAGCAGGGACCCCTTAGCTGAGAGAGATGAAGCAGGGACCCCGTTAGCTGAGAGAGAGATGAAGCAGGGACCCCCTTAGCTGAGAGAGAGAGAGAGATGAAGCAGGGACCCCCTTAGCTGAGAGAGATGAAGCAGGGACCCCCTTAGCTGAGAGAGATGAAGCAGGGACCCCCTTAGCTGAGAGAGATGAAGCAGGGACCCCCTTAGCTGAGAGAGAGAGAGATGAAGCAGGGACCCCCTTAGCTGAGAGAGAGAGAGATGAAGCAGGGACCCCCTTAGCTGAGAGAGAGATGAAGCAGGGACCCCCTTAGCTGAGAGAGAGAGAGAGATGAAGCAGGGACCCCCTTAGCTGAGAGATGAAGCAGGGACCCCCTTAGCTGAGACAGATGAAGCAGGGACCCCCTTAGCTGAGAGAGAGCGTTGAAGCAGGGACCCCCTTAGCTGAGACAGATGAAGCAGGGACCCCCTTAGCTGAGAGAGAGAGATGAAGCAGGGACCCCCTTAGCTGAGAGAGAGAGATGAAGCAGGGACCCCCTTAGCTGAGAGAGAGAGAGATGAAGCAGGGACCCCTTAGCTGAGAGAGAGAGAGATGAAGCAGGGACCCCCTTAGCTGAGAGAGAGAGAGATGAAGCAGGGACCCCTTAGCTGAGAGAGATGAAGCAGGGACCCACTTAGCTGAGAGAGAGAGAGAGATGAACAGGGACCCCCTTAGCTGAGAGAGATGAAGCAGGGACCCCCTTAGCTGAGAGAGATGAAGCAGGGACCCCCTTAGCTGAGAGAGATGAAGCAGGGACCCCCTTAGCTGAGAGAGATGAAGCAGGGACCCCCTTAGCTGAGAGAGAGATGAAGCAGGGACCCCCTTAGCTGAGAGAGAGAGAGTTAAAGCAGGGACCCCCTTAGCTGAGAGAGAGAGATTAAGCAGGGACCCCCTTAGCTGAGAGAGAGATGAAGCAGGGACCCCTTAGCTGAGAGAGATGAAGCAGGGACCCCGTTAGCTGAGAGAGAGATGAAGCAGGGACCCCCTTAGCTGAGAGAGAGAGAGAGATGAAGCAGGGACCCCCTTAGCTGAGAGAGATGAAGCAGGGACCCCCTTAGCTGAGAGAGATGAAGCAGGGACCCCCTTAGCTGAGAGAGATGAAGCAGGGACCCCCTTAGCTGAGAGAGAGAGAGATGAAGCAGGGACCCCCTTAGCTGAGAGAGAGAGAGATGAAGCAGGGACCCCCTTAGCTGAGAGAGAGATGAAGCAGGGACCCCCTTAGCTGAGAGAGAGAGAGAGATGAAGCAGGGACCCCCTTAGCTGAGAGATGAAGCAGGGACCCCCTTAGCTGAGACAGATGAAGCAGGGACCCCCTTAGCTGAGAGAGAGCGTTGAAGCAGGGACCCCCTTAGCTGAGACAGATGAAGCAGGGACCCCCTTAGCTGAGAGAGAGAGATGAAGCAGGGACCCCCTTAGCTGAGAGAGAGAGATGAAGCAGGGACCCCCTTAGCTGAGAGAGAGAGAGATGAAGCAGGGACCCCTTAGCTGAGAGAGAGAGAGATGAAGCAGGGACCCCCTTAGCTGAGAGAGAGAGAGATGAAGCAGGGACCCCTTAGCTGAGAGAGATGAAGCAGGGACCCACTTAGCTGAGAGAGAGAGAGAGATGAACAGGGACCCCCTTAGCTGAGAGAGATGAAGCAGGGACCCCCTTAGCTGAGAGAGATGAAGCAGGGACCCCCTTAGCTGAGAGAGATGAAGCAGGGACCCCCTTAGCTGAGAGAGATGAAGCAGGGACCCCCTTAGCTGAGAGAGATGAAGCAGGGACCCCCTTAGCTGAGAGAGATGAAGCAGGGACCACCTTAGCTGAGAGAGAGAGATGCAGGGACCCCTTAGCTGAGAGAGAGATGAAGCAGGGACCCCCTTAGCTGAGAGAGAGATGAAGCAGGGAGCCCCTTAGCTGAGAGAGAGATGAAGCAGGGACCCCCTTAGCTGAGAGAGAGATGAAGCAGGGAGCCCCTTAGCTGAGAGAGAGATGAAGCAGGGACCCCCTTAGCTGAGAGAGAGATGAAGCAGGGACCCCCTTAGCTGAGAGAGAGATGAAGCAGGGAGCCCCTTAGCTGAGAGAGAGATGAAGCAGGGAGCCCCTTAGCTGAGAGAGAGATGAAGCAGGGACCCCCTTAGCTGAGAGAGAGATGAAGCAGGGACCCCCTTAGCTGAGAGAGAGATGAAGCAGGGACCCCCTTAGCTGAGAGAGAGATGAAGCAGGGAGCCCCTTAGCTGAGAGAGAGATGAAGCAGGGACCCCCTTAGCTGAGAGAGAGATGAAGCAGGGACCCCCTTAGCTGAGAGAGAGATGAAGCAGGGACCCCCTTAGCTGAGAGAGAGATGAACAGGGACCCCCTAGCTGAGAGATGAACAGGGACCCCCTTAGCTGAGAGATGAAGCAGGGACCCCCTTAGCTGAGAGAGATGAACAGGGACCCCCTTAGCTGAGAGATGAACAGGGACCCCCTTAGCTGAGAGATGAAGCAGGGACCCCCTTAGCTGAGAGATGAAGCAGGGACCCCCTTAGCTGAGAGAGAGATGAAGCAGGGACCCCCTTAGCTGAGAGAGAGATGAAGCAGGGACCCCCTTAGCTGAGAGAGAGATGAACAGGGACCCCCTTAGCTGAGAGAGATGAACAGGGACCCCCTTAGCTGAGAGAGAGATGAAGCAGGGACCCCCTTAGCTGAGAGAGAGATGAACAGGGACCCCCTTAGCTGAGAGAGATGAACAGGGACCCCCTTAGCTGAGAGAGAGAGATGAAGCAGGGACCCCCTTAGCTGAGAGAGAGAGATGAAGCAGGGACCCCCTTAGCTGAGAGAGAGAGATGAAGCAGGGACCCCCTTAGCTGAGAGAGAGATGAAGCAGGGACCCCCTTAGCTGAGAGAGAGATGAAGCAGGGATTTGTACGGCTCTAGCAGTGATTCTCAAACATTTTAATTTCAAGGACCCCCAGGTTGACATGCATTAGTCTACGGACCCCCCATTTAATGACATTTCTATCTCTGGGAGCCCCAATTTATATTTTAAAAACAATGTTGATTTAACTCTGAGAGTTTGTACACTCTCAGAGTTACAGACCCGTAAGGGCCCATTTGGTCCATACGTATCATTTAGCTGGGGACCCCTACTTTAGAGCACCACAGCCCTAGGGGCCCATGGACCCCCTGTTGAAGACCCCTGGCTGTATGATGATCACAGTATTACATCATGTCTTGAAGGCAGTGCATTCCATACATTCCACCAAGCCTCATCATGCACAGGGTAGGCTAGGGAACACAGGGTAGGCTATTAGGGAAAAATACTTTTTTAGGTTTCGTCTCAAAAATAATGTTTTGTTTAGGTAGTTTTCCAATGCAGTGTCACAAACATTACATTATTAAATAGGCTATGTAGCCTATGTGCAGTTTTTGATGAATTGAACAAGGTGGACCCTCTTGTAAACAAGTGTAATGCTTTATGGTGTCGTCCACTCACAGTTAACAGTTTTTTTGTATTGAGTTGTACTTGAAAAGTTGAAATGTACTGTAATTCTGCAATCTGTTAATAAATCAATCTGTTTTTAATTGAACCAAGTTTGACAAAACAATTAGGCTACTGTGAAAGGTCTTTGTATGTGAATTTACTGTCACATGCTTATAGGTGTATAAGTTACAAAATTATATAGATTTCACTTTACAAAAGAAATCACTATCGATCTTATATCATGCTTTTCTTTGACTGTCATATATATTAATTACAGGTTTCATGTAAATAAAAAACTAAAAGAATTATTATACACATACATATATACCCATACATACACAAATGTATATTTGTAACTTGTATAATGTATCTTTTCCATATAAATAGGCCAGATTGTCCCCATTTACACATCGCTGCATCCCTTCGAATGTACATGCGTTTATTTACAGTCTTTCATTGTTTATTTTGTCAATATTAAACGTTTCAATATGTTTGCTCATGCCATTAAAGCTCATGTACACAGAATATGTTAGGGTTAGGCAGCTAGAACAAGATCCTAACCGTAAAATAAATAAACATTAGAAGGTTTTTGTGAAGCCAGTTTTCCCTCAAGTTGAGTTGAAATCCAGAACAGCTGTTTGACATAAACATACTTTATTCCCCTGCAGGTTCGAACCGATTCATTCTGTGTTGACAGTTGAAGCAACTGTCAAATAAAAACCAGAATTTCTCACGCCAATAAATATCCTCTGAACTCAGTGCATGTTTTTAAAAGTCGACCCGTGACTGCATGACACACACACACACACACACACACACACACACACCACACACACACACACACACCACAGGCATCATGAAGACCAATACAACATACTACTACTACTACTAATATAAATAAGAACAACTCTCTGGTCTTTACCTGGTGTGGCATTTGAAGTATAAATCCAGGTGAAAAGCAGTAAAAAGGGCAATAATCTCCTCGGTGCTGACGCCATTGTGTCTCCTTTCATGTGTGTGTAGAAGACAATGGAGAATCTGTATCCTCCAGCCAGGGTGAAACTTTAACCTGAGACACACCCTGAAACACACTACAGGTTCCCTGCGTCACGAAACACACAGTGCATCCTGGGTAGTGTAGTGAAAACACACTACAGGTTCCCTGCGTCACGAAACACACAGTGCATGCTGGGTAGTGTAGTATTTCTAATTCTATGTTTTTTTTTTCAAAGCTTTTATTTGACCTGTTTGGAATTAAATCTTTGTCCTTATTGGTCTAATAATAGGCCTATTGTTCATATACTAGGCAACCTTATATTCACCGAGGTGGGTCACACTGGCATAGGTGTGTGTGTGTGTGTGTGTGTGTGTGTGTGTGTGTGTGTGTGTGTGTGTGTGTGAGAGCATATTTTTGGTTTAAAACTATTTAAAAATAAATGTAGTCAAATAAATGACACATTAATTTAATTGATCACAGTTGAAGCTTATACGTAAATTACATCTTGCACATTCAGTCTAATCATCATTATAACAATGATGTGAAAGGATCAAAATATTCATAAAAGAAGGAACCTTATAAAAAAAAATTGTGGACGATGAAAATATGTTGGATTTTTTTACGTGTCATTTAGAATGAATGTTGTGGCAGGTCATGGAACGCTGACTATCTAGAAAATAAAAACACGTCATGGAACGCTGACTATCTAGAAAATAAAAACACGTCATGGAACACTGACTATCTAGAAAATAAAAACATACACTATTAGAGTGTTTACTTTAGTTAATGATACAACTGTTGTGTTTGGTTAAGTAACAAAGCTTTAGAAATATACGAATGAGTCAGATATAATTATGACTTCATCTGAAATCCCGATCTGTCAGAAAGCTAAACATGCAAATGGCATGTCTTTGTTTGTGGTTAAAGTTTACAACGCGCGCACGCACACGCACACGCACACACACACACACACACACACACACACACACCCACTGATGTGTGTCAATGACATGCAAATGAATGAGTCACTAACTGGAATGCTACCAGTTCATAGTGTGAGCCAGCCATGGTGTGTGTGTGTGTGTGTGTGTGTGTGTGTGTGTGTGTGTGTGTGTGTGTGTGTGTGTTCACAGCCCCCTCTGAATAAATAATGGGCCTTGATATGAAAAGAGTTGAAACCCACTGTACTAAATGCTTTAATCCATTGATACCTGGAACGCATCCATGTCACGTTAGCGTTAGCGTTTTAAACATTATGTTATAATTTAGCTATTGAAAAATAGCAGATCTACAAGCTCATACTTGTAGGTCTGCTATTTTTGAAAAATCGTTAAAATATCCCTCAAATCTTTCCGAAAATTGTCATGATTTAGAAAACTTTTTTTTTTTTAAATGTCGACGTCAGGCCTGAATGGGTTAAAGAGCGGTGCAAAATAGTACACACACACACACACACACACACACACACACACACACACACACACACACACACACACACACACGATATCAAAAGGTTGAAAACCAACTCTGTAGCACATATTACTATCAGTGTTGACCTTTTAATGAAAAAATGTAAAAGTATATTTCAGCCAATTTTTTATCTGTGTCGTGACAATAAATTAATAGTTGAATCTGAACATAAGAAGTCGTCATCAAATGTCATTTATTGTGAAGAGAACATAACCATTATCAACAATACAAAATGGTTGAAACAAATATGTACAGAAACATATATAACGTAAAATATATATATACAGAAAGATGAAAGCAAAATCTAATTCCGCTATGAGTTACAATATGCTCGTCATAAAATAAAATGTAAGCTTTTGTTGGACACTCGATTAGCAACAATGTCCTTTCTCAACTTTCGGAGCACATGATGCTGAGATGAAACAGTTCTGTGAAAACATGGCGATTTTGAACGAAGAACAATACTGAATGTAAACTATTTAACTTTGACCCACGTGGACCCCGTCCTGCAGAACCCCGTTATTCAGGGTTGTGTAGATTTGGTCCAAACAGGGGCGAAAAAGGCGGTCAAAGTACAACAGAGTCAACAATGAGTCCAGAGAAAGGACCACTTATTGGTCCTCACTAATATAATGTTCATGATACAATTATGAATACCACCATCTTTTTCTACTCAGTCTGTGTCTCATAGGAGGGCTGTGGGCAGTTCAGAAACCAGTCTGTGTCTCATAGGAGGGCTGTGGGCAGTTCAGAAACCAGTCTGTGTCTCATAGGAGGGCTGTGGGCAGTTCAGAAACCAGTCTGTGTCTCATAGGAGGGCTGTGGGCAGTTCAGAAACTAGTCTGTGTCTCATAGGAGGGCTGTGGGCGGTTCAGAAACCAGTCTGTGTCTCATAGGAGGGCTGTGGGCAGTTCAGAAACCAGTCTGTGTCATAGGAGGGCTGTGGGCAGTTCAGAAACCAGTCTGTGTCTCATAGGAGGGCTGTGGGCAGTTCAGAAACCAGTCTGTGTCTCATAGGAGGGCTGTGGGCAGTTCAGAAACCAGTCTGTGTCTCATAGGAGGGCTGTGGGCGGTTCAGAAACCAGTCTGTGTCTCATAGGAGGGCTGTGGGCAGTTCAGAAACCAGTCTGTGTCTCATAGGAGGGCTGTGGGCGGTTCAGAAACCAGTCTGTGTCTCATAGGAGGGCTGTGGGCAGTTCAGAAACCCTTCCACCAGTGACATCGTCGATGGGGAATCTAAGCTAATAGAAACTGCAGGCTTTCTATTCCTGAAAGGTTGCAATGCAATAAATGGAAGCAATCGTTCTCACGATAACACAAATCTAAATATATATAACAAATCTGGATGATGTCACTGGTGGACGGGTTTCTGAACTGCCCACAGCCCTCCTATGAGACACAGACCGAATAGAATAATTTTTATCATGAACATTATACGAAGATGGGTTGAAAAGTGGTGAATTGGTCCTTTAAGTGGTTGATGAATACAAAATGGTGCCCAAAAACAAACAAAATTAAAAAACCATGGAAAGAGACGACGGACTTCATTGAGGAAATAAAACAAATAGATTTGTGTACAGAGGAGACATACTGTACAGGGGGGGGGGACACCAAGGCCCGCCCCCGCTCCATCATGATTGGCGGAAGGCCCCTCTCTATTCCTGATAGGATGAAGGCTGGGCCACCTATAGCCAAAAGCGAAACCTACGGTTTTTTTGACCCCCAGGGGTCAACTGGGGACAGGGGAGGAACTCCTTATATACTCACTACTCTATAGCACATATTACTATCAGTGTTGACCTTTAAACCACTACTCTATAGCACATATTACTATCAGTGTTGACCTTTTAATGAAAAAATGTAAAAGTATATTTCAGCCAATTTTTTATCTGTGTCGTGACAATAAATTAATAGTTGAATCTGAACATAAGAAGTCGTCATCAAATGTCATTTATTGTGAAGAGAACATAACCATTATCAACAATACAAAATGGTTGAAACAAATATATACAAACGTAAAATATATATATACAGAAAGATGAAAGCAAAATCTAATTCCGCTATGAGTTACAATATGCTCGTCATAAAATAAAATGTAAGCTTTTGTTGGACACTCGATTAGCAACAATGTCCTTTCTCAACTTTCGGAGCACATGATGCGGAGATGAAACAGTTCTGTGAAAACATGGCGATTTTGAACGAAGAACAATACTGAATGTAAACTATTTAACTTTGACCCACGTGGACCCCGTCCTGCAGAACCCCGTTATTCAGGGTTGTGTAGATTTGGTCCAAACGGGGGCGAAAAAGGCGGTCAAAGTAAAACAGAGTCAACAATGAGTCCAGAGAAAGGACCACTTATTGGTCCTCACTAATATAATGTTCATGATACAATTATGAATACCACCATCTTTTCCTACTCAGTCTGTGTCTCATAGGAGGGCTGTGGGCAGTTCAGAAACCAGTCTGTGTCTCATAGGAGGGCTGTGGGCAGTTCAGAAACCAGTCTGTGTCTCATAGGAGGGCTGTGGGCAGTTCAGAAACCAGTCTGTGTCTCATAGGAGGGCTGTGGGCAGTTCAGAAACCAGTCTGTGTCTCATAGGAGGGCTGTGGGCAGTTCAGAAACCAGTCTGTGTCTCATAGGAGGGCTGTGGGCAGTTCAGAAACCAGTCTGTGTCTCATAGGAGGGCTGTGGGCAGTTCAGAAACCAGTCTGTGTCTCATAGGAGGGCTGTGGGCAGTTCAGAAACCAGTCTGTGTCTCATAGGAGGGCTGTGGGCAGTTCAGAAACCAGTCTGTGTCTCATAGGAGGGCTGTGGGCGGTTCAGAAACCAGTCTGTGTCTCATAGGAGGGCTGTGGGCGGTTCAGAAACCAGTCTGTGTCTCATAGGAGGGCTGTGGGCGGTTCAGAAACCAGTCTGTGTCTCATAGGAGGGCTGTGGGCGGTTCAGAAACCAGTCTGTGTCTCATAGGAGGGCTGTGGGCAGTTCAGAAACCCTTCCACCAGTGACATCGTCGATGGGGAATCTAAGCTAATAGAAACTGCAGGCTTTCTATTCCTGAAAGGTTGCAATGCAATAAATGGAAGCAATCGTTCTCACGATAACACAAATCTAAATATATATAACAAATCTGGATGATGTCACTGGTGGACGGGTTTCTGAACTGCCCACAGCCCTCCTATGAGACACAGACCGAATAGAATAATTTGTATCATGAACATTATACGAAGATGGGTTGAAAAGTGGTGAATTGGTCCTTTAAGTGGTTGATGAATACAAAATGGTGCCCAAAAACAAACAAAATTAAAAAACCATGGAAAGAGACGACGGACTTCATTGAGGAAATAAAACAAATAGATTTGTGTACAGAGGAGACATACTGTACAGGGGGGGGGGGGGGGGGGGGGGGGGGACACCAAGGCCCGCCCCCGCTCCATCATGATTGGCGGAAGGCCCCTCTCTATTCCTGATAGGATGAAGGCTGGGCCACCTATAGCCAAAAGCGAAACCTACGTTTTTTTTGACCCCCAGGGGTCAACTGGGGACAGGGGAGGAACTCCTTATATGGTCAGCACACTTTATAGTAGGGAGGATTATCACAACAGAACAAAACAAAAAGTGAAATCACTGAATATACCTTTAAAGCCATTAGACCCGACGTCAAAAAATAAAAAATACAAACGTTGGCTCTGAAAGAATATATATTCAAAGATTTGTGCCGCATTTTTACGATTTTTCAAAAATAGCAGACCTACAAGCTCATAGCGCGCCACCGAGTGGCGCGCTATGAGCTTGTAGATCTGCTATTTTTCAATAGCTAAAGTATAACATAACACTTAGTTAAAAGACAACTCGGGACAACTCGTTTGGTGACGACTCATAACAAATATTTTTTTTGGGCCGAACACATTAGAAAGAAGAAAAACAACAAAAAAAGTGTTGCTTATACAGGACTTTCAAAAATAGCAGATCTACAAGCTCGTAGCGCGGCACCGAGTGCCGCGCTACGAGCTTGTAGGTCTGCTATTTTTGAAAAATCGTGAAAATGTGGCACAAATCTTTGAATATATATTCAAAGACGTTTTTAACTCAAATATTTGCTTCCGAGGGGTTCCTGGAACTACATATTTTCAGATGGAGGTCGGCGGCCAATTACATATCATTTTTGGGGTCCTTGACATGAACTATTGAGCACCACTGATACAGAAACATGAGGTATTTCGGAGCGGAAGTAGAACTCAGTGCATTTAAAAACATACAAACGTAAAAAAATAAAATAAAAAAAGTAAAAACATTCGGACATTCCACGACGAGCGGCCTCCAAAAACAGCGAGTGCACCGAACACGCAACACGGCGACTTAACTATCGTTCCATCGGTTTTAGAACACGTGCTTCTCAAAACATCTTCATGTCAAGGACCCCCCCCCCCCCCGCGTTGATATGCAATTTGGCCGCGCGCGGACGCCCCCTTCTGAAAGCACTGTGTGTGCCAGGGAGTTGAGTTTGCCACGTTTGTCAACCAACATAAGAAAACAGTCGATGCACAAGTCAGTCTCGAGAAGCGCCGTGAGCTTGTAGATCGGCCATTTTCGAATAAGACAACATTACGCTTAAATCTTGCGCTCGGCCGCGCGAGAATAGCATATCTACAAGCTCACAATGAGCTTGAACATTTTTTAACATATCTTTGCTTCTGGGGGAGGTCCGTGGAACAACATATTTTCAGATGGGGGGGTCGCGGCCAATTGCATATAATTCTGGGGGTCCTTGACATGAAAAAGGTTGAGCACCACTGACACAGAAACATATGGTTTTTTCAAGAAAACTTAGAAGACATTTTTTCCCCCTAAATGGCTTAAACTATTCCTCATTTTTCCGGGGAGTGGGGACCCTCTGAGGGACCCCTGGGAAAACCTGGAAGCCCCCCAAGGACCTCCAGGACCCCTGGGAAACCCGGAACCCCTCCCAGGACCCCCGGAAGCCCCCCCAGGCCGGCGTGGCCCTGAGAGGCCGTGCTCTAACAGCTGGTGCTCTGTGTGTTGCCGTGGGAGGACGTGTAGGTGTCGCTGCTCTTCTTGTTGGAGTTCTTCAGCGCACTGAAGGAGACCTTCATGCGGTCGGCCTTCCTCACGCTGCGGCAGATGATGGTGTTCTTCACGTGGTTCCGGAACTCCTCCGAGATGAAGTAGTAGACGAAGGGGTCCACGCAGCTGTTGAGGCTGGCCAGGCACAGCGTGGTGATGTAGAAGGCGTACATGTTGTTGGTCCTCCCGGCCAGCATGAGGCAGTAGTGAACCACCAGCATGATGTTACTGTGAGGAGGAGGAGGAGGAGGGAAGCAAAGGGTTACTGTCATTAAAGATTAACAAGCTCCATCCCTACATGGGAGTGAAGCAGACCATCGTAACGGTGATGACCAGTAGGACTAACGGTGATGACCAGTAGGACTAACGGTGATGACCAGTAGGACTAACGGTGATGACCAGTACTCATTTCTAAAAGACCATCCCTGCATCCTGGGACTCATTTCTAAAAGACCATCCCTGCATCCTGGGACTCATTTCTAAAAGACCATCCCTGCATCCTGGGACTCATTTCTAAAAGACCATCCCTGCATCCTGGGACTCATTTCTAAAAGACCATCCCTGCATCCTGGGACTCATTTCTAAAAGACCATCCCTGCATCCTGGGACTCATTTCTAAAAGACCATCCCTGCATCCTGGGACTCATTTCTAAAAGACCATCCCTGCATCCTGGGACTCATCTCTAAAAGACCATCCCTGCATCCTGGGACTCATCTCTAAAAGACCATCCCTGCATCCTGGGACTCATCTCTAAAAGACCATCCCTGCATCCTGGGACTCATCTCTAAAAGACCATCCCTGCATCCTGGGACTCATCTCTAAAAGACCATCCCTGCATCCTGGGACTCATCTCTAAAAGACCATCCCTGCATCCTGGGACTCATTTCTAAAAGACCATCCCTGCATCCTGGGACTCATCTCTAAAAGACCATCCCTGCATCCTGGGACTCATTTCTAAAAGACCATCCCTGCATCCTGGGACTCATCTCTAAAAGACCATCCCTGCATCCTGGGACTCATCTCTAAAAGACCATCCCTGCATCCTGGGACTCATCTCTAAAAGACCATCCCTGCATCCTGGGACTCATCTCTAAAAGACCATCCCTGCATCATGGGTCTCATTACATTGAACACCTGTTTACTGACCTGGGGGTGAAGCAGACCAGGAACATGACCACCACGGTGATGACCAGGACCACAGCCTTCCTGCGGTTCTTGGTGACGGAGGAGCTGCTCATGGAGGTCCTCAGGGTGCGCAGCATGAGGCCGTAGGCCACCACGCACACCGCCGACGGGACTACAAATCCCAGCAGGGCCATGGTCAGGAAGTAGCCCGCCGCCATGTTCTTCTGACTGGGCCTGGAATGATTACACATACAGTCAAAAGGTCGTTCCCTTTTGGTGTTTTAAATCATTATGTTATACTTTAGCTATTGCAAAACAGCAGATCTACAAGCTCGTAGCGCGGCACTCGGTGGCGCGCTACGAGCTTGCAGGTCTGATATTTTTGTAAAATCGTCGAAATGCGGCACGGATCTTTGAATGTATATTCTTTCAGAGTGTTTTTAACTCAAATCTTTGCTTCTGAGAGGTTCCTGGAACAACGTATTTTCAGATGGGGGGGGGGGGGGTCGGTGGCCAAATACATATAATTTTTGGGGTCCTTGACATGAAATATTGAGCACCACTGATACAGAAACATGAGGTATTTCAGAAAACTGTCAAGACATTTTTAAAATTTCGACGTCGGGCCTAAATGGGTGAGTGCCATGGCTTTGCACTTATGTTTTTACTGTTTTGTATGTGCCTATGCCACTCTATGGATTGCATTTTTATAGCGCTTTTCCAAGTGCTCAAAGCGCTTTACAACGGTTCATTCATTCATACATTGGGAGGTGAAGGTTCATTCATTCATACGTTGGGAGGTGAAGGTTCATTCATTCATACGTTGGGAGGTGAAGGTTCATTCATTCATACATTGGGAGGTGAAGGTTCATTCATTCATACATTGGGAGGTGAAGGTTCATTCATTCATACATTGGGAGGTGAAGGTTCATTCATTCATACATTGGGAGGTGAAGGTTCATTCATTCATACATTGGGAGGTGAAGGTTAATTCATTCACACATTGGGAGGTGAAGGTTAATTCATTCACACATTGGGAGGTGAAGGTTCATTCATTCATACATTGGGAGGTGAAGGTTCATTAATTCATACTTTGGGAGGTGAAGGTTCATTCATTCATACATTGGGAGGTGAAGGTTCATTCATTCATACATTGGGAGGTGAAGGTTCATTCATTCATACATTGGGAGGTGAAGGTTCATTCATTCATACATTGGGAGGTGAAGGTTCATTCATTCATACGTTGGGAGGTGAAGGTTCATTCATTCATACATTGGGAGGTGAAGGTTCATTCATTCATACATTGGGAGGTGAAGGTTCATTCATTCATACATTGGGAGGTGAAGGTTCATTCATTCATACGTTGGGAGGTGAAGGTTCATTCATTCATACATTGGGAGGTGAAGGTTCATTCATTCATACTTTGGGAGGTGAAGGTTCATTCATTCATACATTGGGAGGTGAAGGTTCATTCATTCATACATTGGGAGGTGAAGGTCCATTCATTCATACATTGGGAGGTGAAGGTCCATTCATTCATACATTGGGAGGTGAAGGTTCATTCATTCATACATTGGGAGGTGAAGGTTCATTCATTCATACATTGGGAGGTGAAGGTTCATTCATTCATACATTGGGAGGTGAAGGTTCATTCATTCATACATTGGGAGGTGAAGGTTCATTCATTCATACATTGGGAGGTGAAGGTTCATTCATTCATACATTGGGAGGTGAAGGTTCATTCATTCATACATTGGGAGGTGAAGGTTCATTCATTCATACATTGGGAGGTGAAGGTTCATTCATTCACACATTGGGAGGTGAAGCGGCGAACAGTCGATGCCAGCGTCCTCACTTCCCACATTCACACACAGACGGTGGCGAGCTCACACCGACCGACTCATTGGAGGCAACGTAGGGTTCAGTGTCTTGCCCAAGGACACTTCCACATGTGGACAAGAGGAGGAGCCGCGATTCGAACCGCCGACCCAGGGATCATTGGACGACCCGCTCTACCTCCTGAGCCACAGCCGCCCTAGACATTACTCTAATAGAGGGGTTATCAACCTGTTTGGCTGGGGACCCCCGAAAAAGCTTTGGCCATGTCTCACTACGTTTTGGGTCCGAGAGGCTAAATGTCATCAAATGGTGCTATATGTGGCTGAAATGCCAAATCAATTACAGGTCTTGGTATGAAATGGGGTATCAATAAGCTTTGGGCTTATCCAGTACCCGGTATCAATAAGCTTTGGGCTTATCCAGTACCTGGTATCAATAAGCTTTGGTCTTATCCAGTACCCGGTATCGATAAGCTTTGGGCTTATCCAGTACCCGGTATCGATAAGCTTTGGGCTTATCCAGTACCCGGTATCGATAAGCTTTGGTCTTATCCAGTACCCGGTATCGATACGCTTTGGGCTTATCCAGTACCCGGTATCGATAAGCTTTGGTCTTATCCAGTACCCGGTATCGATAAGCTTTGGTCTTATCGAGTACCCGGTATCGATAAGCTTTGGGCTTATCAAGTACCCGGTATCAATAAGCTTTGGGCTTATCAAGTACCCGGTATCGATAAGCTTTGGGCTTATCAAGTACCCGGTATCAATAAGCTTTGGGGGAAGAGGGGGGTCATGCACCCCCCGGAGGCTGTGGGAAAAGGGGGGGTCATGCATCCCCCGGAAACATACTTCTAATCAGTGTTTTCTTATTGGAAAAAAAATGCTGAAAATGATGAGCTATGATAAATAGTTGTCAAAAGGTCCCACCTACCTCAAAACCCCCTTTTTCGTATATGGCTCTGGTGAAATTGTGTAAAGGCAATTATTAATTCACTAAAATTACATAAATAGCCATGGAAGTCTGACATTTGTCATGGAGTATCCTGACACATAGGGGTAAGTAGAAGAATAGGATTTGGGGGGTTGCTACCATTATAGTTTTAAATATGACCTACATCATCCCCAGAAACACAAAAGAATATGCTGTCCGCTTGACTAATAACAACAAAGATGGTTATTTTCCAACACATTATGGTGAGTATCACTGCCGCACTTGTATATAGAAAACCTCCCATATCCCTAAGCTTCAATTTGAGCCCAAGATTACCTTTCTATCTTGAAAATTACTCTTTCCTTAGCCAAAACTCTGAACTATACCTCAAATCGGTGAAAATTGTAAATTCAGTCAGTATCAGTTATACATTTGGAATAAATTAATGAATGACTGAGTTTGAACTGACTCCACATTATGGAATATTTCTTACTTGAATAAGCTATGTTAAAAAGTTGCCAAAGTGTCCCATCTACCATTTTTATGCAAATGAGTGCCGCCATTATTAAAAATAATCAATTTTCACTATATCTCAGCCAATACTGCACTTAAATGAACAAATAAGGTGTCTAGACCTATGTTTTGAGGGTCAAGGATCTCAGTGAAACTATTCTTAAAGTGACCACATGTGCCCGTGGCATGCTGGTGTGCAATGCGCTAACGAGGTAAACAACAGTCTACCTGGTGATGTCGTGGCAGGTGAGGATGTTCAGGCCCTTCTCCCGGACCGTCTGGTCGTAGAGGTAGAGCGGGACGGTGAGCAGCCACACCGCGGCCCAGACGCACACGCACACACACGCCGTGAGGCGGTTCTGCCCCTGCTGGCCGCGCGCCAGCGGGTGCACCACGCCCCAGTAGCGCTGCACGCTGATGCACGCGATGAAGATGCTGGAGCAGTACATGTTGGCGTAGAAGAAGCCCACCAGGACCTTGCACAGAGGCTCTCCGTAGATCCAGTTGTTGCCGTTGAGGTGGTAGGAGATCTTCAGGGGGATCCAGACCTGTTGGTGAAAACGAGATCCAGAGAGAACACTCATTATTGCCCATCTGCAGACCGCGGCCATGTTTCCATCAGGGTTTAGACCGCGGCCATGTTTCCATCAGGGTTTAGACCGCGGCCATGTTTCCATCAGGGTTTAGACCGCGGCCATGTTTCCATCAGGGTTTAGACCGCGGCCATGTTTCCATCAGGGTTTAGACCGCGGCCATGTTTCCATCAGGGTTTAGACCGCGGCCATGTTTCCATCAGGGTTTAGACCGCGGCCATGTTTCCATCAGGGTTTAGACCGCGGCCATGTTTCCATCAGGGTTTAGACCGCGGCCATGTTTCCATCAGGGTTTAGACCGCGGCCATGTTTCCATCAGGGTTTAGACCGCGGCCATGTTTCCATCAGGGTTTAGACCGCGGCCATGTTTCCATCAGGGTTTAGACCGCGGCCATGTTTCCATCAGGGTTTGCAGACCGCGGCCATGTTTCCATCAGGGTTTAGACCGTGGCCATGTTTCCATCAGGGTTTAGACCGCGGCCATGTTTCCATCAGGGTTTAGACCGCGGCCATGTTTCCATCAGGGTTTAGACCGCGGCCATGTTTCCATCAGGGTTTAGACCGCGGCCATGTTTCCATCAGGGTTTAGACCGCGGCCATGTTTCCATCAGGGTTTAGACCGCGGCCATGTTTCCATCAGGGTTTAGACCGCGGCCATGTTTCCATCAGGGTTTGCAGACTGCGGCCATGTTTCCATCAGGGTTTAGACCGCGGCCATGTTTCCATCAGGGTTTAGACCGCGGCCATGTTTCCATCAGGGTTTAGACCGCGGCCATGTTTCCATCAGGGTTTAGACCGCGGCCATGTTTCCATCAGGGTTTAGACCGCGGCCATGTTTCCATCAGGGTTTAGACCGCGGCCATGTTTCCATCAGGGTTTAGACCGCGGCCATGTTTCCATCAGGGTTTAGACCGCGGCCATGTTTCCATCAGGGTTTGCAGACTGCGGCCATGTTTCCATCAGGGTTTAGACCGCGGCCATGTTTCCATCAGGGTTTAGACCGCGGCCATGTTTCCATCAGGGTTTAGACCGCGGCCATGTTTCCATCAGGGTTTAGACCGCGGCCATGTTTCCATCAGGGTTTAGACCGCGGCCATGTTTCCATCAGGGTTTAGACCGCGGCCATGTTTCCATCAGGGTTTGCAGACCGCGGCCATGTTTCCATCAGGGTTTAGACCGTGGCCATGTTTCCATCAGGGTTTAGACCGCGGCCATGTTTCCATCAGGGTTTAGACCGCGGCCATGTTTCCATCAGGGTTTAGACCGCGGCCATGTTTCCATCAGGGTTTAGACCGCGGCCATGTTTCCATCAGGGTTTAGACCGCGGCCATGTTTCCATCAGGGTTTAGACCGCGGCCATGTTTCCATCAGGGTTTAGACCGCGGCCATGTTTCCATCAGGGTTTAGACCGCGGCCATGTTTCCATCAGGGTTTAGACCGCGGCCATGTTTCCATCAGGGTTTAGACCGCGGCCATGTTTCCATCAGGGTTTAGACCGCGGCCATGTTTCCATCAGGGTTTAGACCGCGGCCATGTTTCCATCAGGGTTTAGACCGCGGCCATGTTTCCATCAGGGTTTAGACCGCGGCCATGTTTCCATCAGGGTTTAGACCGCGGCCATGTTTCCATCAGGGTTTAGACCGCGGCCATGTTTCCATCAGGGTTTAGACGGCGGCCATGTTTCCATCAGGGTTTGGAAGCGCTCGTTTTCAGTAAAGCAACGTCCTGCTGCCTCTGCATTATGTGCTCATTATAAACAGGTGGTACGCAGGGCTGGATTTACCCTCCCAAGGGCCCCCCGGGCTGCAGCCCACCCTAGCCCAATGGTAAATCCGCAGGGCAGTTGAGTGATATCTAACGAGCACTTCCAAACTCCAGCACTTAGAAAGATAATCACCTGCAAGGACGCAAAGTAGCTCATAACAACATAATGTCTACAGTGGATTTTTATGAAACAAACACTTTGAGGATAGAAAGAGGATAATTCAAGCTTTCCGTACAGCTGCAATGTTGGTGAGTTTGACGTTGTTTAATACAATCAGACAGGACTTTTCTGATTGGATGAATGGGCTGCCAATGGAAGTTGTACCTTGTTAGCACCTTTACATTACCTTATATGGTAAGATGGCCGCGGTCTGCATATGGAGAATGAAGCAGCCAAGTCTGACGTCAATATCAGTAGAGGGCTCTAAGTCCACTAGAGGGCGCTAAGTCCACTAGAGGGCTCTAGGTCCACTAGAGGGCTCTAGGTCCACTAGAGGGCGCTAAGTCCACTAGAGGGCTAAGTCCACTAGAGGGCTCTAAGTCCACTAGAGGGCTCTAAGTCCACTAGAGGGCTCTAAGTCCACTAGAGGGCTCTAAGTCCACTAGAGGGCTAAGTCCACTAGAGGGCTCTAAGTCCACTAGAGGGCACTAAGTCCACTAGAGGGCACTAAGTCCACTAGAGGGCTCTAAGTCCACTAGAGGGCTCTAAGTCCACTAGAGAGCTTTAGAGGGCTCTAAGTCCACTAGAGGGCTCTAAGTCCACTAGAGGGCGCTAAGTCCACTAGAGGGCTCTAAGTCTCTAAGTCCACCAGAGGGCTCTAAGTCCACTAGAGGGCTCAAAGTCCACTAGATGGCACTAAGTCCACTAGAGGGCTCTAAGTCCACTAGAGGGCTTTAGAGGGCGCTAAGTCCACTAGAGGGCACTAAGTCCACTATTGGGCTCTAAGTCCACTAGAGGGCTCTAAGTCCACTAGAGGGCTTTAGAGGGCTCTAAGTCCACTAGAGGGCACTAAGTCCACTATTGGGCTCTAAGTCCACTAGAGGGCTCTAAGTCCACTAGAGGGCTTTAGAGGGCGCTAAGTCCACTAGAGGGCTCTAAGTCTCTAAGTCCACTAGAGGGCTCTAAGTCCACTAGAGGGCTCTAAGTCCACTAGAGGGCGCTAAGTCCACTAGAGGGCTCTAAGTCCACTAGAGGGCTCTAGGTCCACTAGAGGGCACTAAGTCCACTAGAGGGCTCTAAGTCCACTAGAGGGCTCTAAGTCCACTAGAGAGCTTTAGAGGGCTCTAAGTCCACTAGAGGGCGCTAAGTCCACTAGAGGGCTCTAGGTCCACTAGAGGGCTCTAGGTCCACTAGAGGGCTCTAAGTCCACTAGAGGGCTCTAAGTCCACTAGAGGGCGCTAAGTCCACTAGAGGGCGCTAAGTCCACTAGAGGGCTCTAAGTCCACTAGAGGGCTAAGTCCACTAGAGGGCTCTAAGTCCACTAGAGGGCTCTAAGTCCACTAGAGGGCTCTGTCCACTAGAGGGCTAAGTCCACTAGAGGGCTCTAAGTCCACTAGAGGGCACTAAGTCCACTAGAGGGCACTAAGTCCACTAGAGGGCTCTAAGTCCACTAGAGGGCTCTAAGTCCACTAGAGAGCTTTAGAGGGCTCTAAGTCCACTAGAGGGCTCTAAGTCCACTAGAGGGCGCTAAGTCCACTAGAGGGCTCTAAGTCTCTAAGTCCACCAGAGGGCTCTAAGTCCACTAGAGGGCTCAAAGTCCACTAGATGGCACTAAGTCCACTAGAGGGCTCTAAGTCCACTAGAGGGCTTTAGAGGGCGCTAAGTCCACTAGAGGGCACTAAGTCCACTATTGGGCTCTAAGTCCACTAGAGGGCACTAAGTCCACTATTGGGCTCTAAGTCCACTAGAGGGCTCTAAGTCCACTAGAGGGCTTTAGAGGGCTCTAAGTCCACTAGAGGGCACTAAGTCCACTATTGGGCTCTAAGTCCACTAGAGGGCTCTAAGTCCACTAGAGGGCTTTAGAGGGCTCTAAGTCCACTAGAGGGCTCTAAGTCTCTAAGTCCACTAGAGGGCTCTAAGTCCACTAGAGGGCTCTAAGTCCACTAGAGGGCGCTAAGTCCACTAGAGGGCTCTAAGTCCACTAGAGGGCTCTAGGTCCACTAGAGGGCTCTAAGTCCACTAGAGGGCACTAAGTCCACTAGAGGGCTCTAAGTCCACTAGAGGGCTCTAAGTCCACTAGAGAGCTTTAGAGGGCTCTAAGTCCACTAGAGGGCGCTAAGTCCACTAGAGGGCTCTAAGTCCACTAGAGGGCTCTAGGTCCACTAGAGGGCTCTAAGTCCACTAGAGGGCTCTAAGTCCACTAGAGGGCTCTAAGTCCAAAAGAGGGCTCTAGGTCCACTAGAGGGCTCTAAGTCCACTAGAGGGCTCTAGGTCCACTAGAGGGCGCTAAGTCCACGGGTTCATGTACTTGTTATTTGTATTATTATCCCCATAGGGAGGATCTTAGATCGCCTCATATAAGAACTGTTTTATTTGTATTATAATCCCCATAGGGAGATCTTAGATCGCCTCATATAAGAACTGTTTTATTTGTAGGGATTTTAGATCGCCTCATATAAGAACTGTGTTTTATTTGTAGGGATTTTAGATCGCCTCATATAAGAACTGTGTTTTATTTGTAGGGATTTTAGATCGCCTCATATAAGAACTGTGTTTGAAAAATAAACATGTCATCCAGGCCGTTTCACTCAGAATGAAGAATCAACTGACTGAGAGAAAACGCTATTGTTACTGCTGCTGAATTAGTTACATTTTCACTAGAAACAGACTATCAAATATGAGTGACTGACTGTCACAAACGATACAGAGACACCAATGTTATAGTTTAGCTATGGAAAGATAGCAGTTCTACAAGCTCGTAGCGAGGCACTTTGAATGTGGCAGAAATCTTTGGATATTCTTTCAGAGCGAACGTTTTTTTTTAACTCATATCTTTGCATCTGGAGGGGGGCGTGTCCCTGGAACCACATATTTTCAGATGGGGGTCGGCGGCCAAACACAGATAATTCTGGGGCTCCTTGATGTGAAAAAGGTTGAGCACCACTGGTTGAGCACCAAAGGTTGAGCACCACTGACATGGAAACATGTTTTTTTTTCAGAAAACTATTTTTAGAATCGTCCAGGTACTTTACGCACCACGAACATCAGGTCAGACAGCGCCAGGTATAAATGGGTTTACGCACCATGAACATCAGGTCAGACAGCGCCAGGTATAAATGGATTTACGCACCATGAACATCAGGTCGGACAGCGCCAGGTATAAATGGATTTACGCACCACGAACATCAGGTCAGACAGCGCCAGGTATAAATGGATTTACGCACCACGAACATCAGGTCGGACAGCGCCAGGTATAAATGGATTTACGCACCACGAACATCAGGTCGGACAGCGCCAGGTATAAATGGATTTACGCACCATGAACATCAGGTCGGACAGCGCCAGGTATAAATGGATTTACGCACCATGAACATCAGGTCGGACAGCGCCAGGTATGAATGGATTTACGCACCATGAACATCAGGTCGGACAGCGCCAGGTATAAATGGATTTACGCACCACGAACATCAGGTCGGACAGCGCCAGGTATAAATGGATTTACGCACCATGAACATCAGGTCGGACAGCGCCAGGTATAAATGGATTTACGCACCATGAACATCAGGTCGGACAGCGCCAGGTATAAATGGATTTACGCACCACGAACATCAGGTCAGACAGCGCCAGGTATAAATGGATTTACGCACCACGAACATCAGGTCGGACAGCGCCAGGTTGGCCATGTAGATGGAGGCCGGGTGCTTCTTCTTGGTACGGAAGGCGAACACCCACAGCGCCATGGCGTTGGTGGGCAGCGCCACCACGAACACCACGATGTAGAGCACGGGCAGGAAGATGGTGGTCAGCCAGCCGTCCAGGACCTTCCTGTCCGCCAGGCTGACCCTCACGGAGCCGTCCCGAGGGTCCTCCTCACCGCTCAGCCCACGGTTCAATTCTGCGTGCACACACACACACACACACACACACACACACACACACACACACACACCAAACGTTTGCTCCGATGCGGTTTTGTCAACATTATTTAAGTGAAATGATTTGGTTATGGTTTATTTAACAGCAACATTGGGCTGATGCTACCATGTACGACACAGGACAGGGATTTACCCAAAGGAATAATGGTTATATATTATCATCTGATCATCTATCGATACAGGCGACACGACACACAGACAGACAGCTCTCATTGGCTGTAATACAGGCCTTATCGGGGCGCAGTCGCAACCCTGTTCATACTGTATGATATCCAGTCGGCGACAGAGTCAAATATCAAACGTGCTAGATGTTCAGAAATGGTCGGGGAGGCGTCGGCGAGCGCTTTTATCAGCGCTGGATCTTCTCGCAGCTCCTTTCACACACAGCGAGCAAAACCTCGCCGATCAAAGCCCCGATTTTACGTCAGATCGGAGGTTTTGTCGGCGAGCGCCAAAAATGCTCCCGACAGCATAATCGGAGCAAATATCGGGCAGTGTGTACGAGCCATTAGGAGAGATAACATGATGTCGGTACCATTAGGAGAGATAACAGGCACACATTGATCAAAATAACAATTATTCTACATTTTCCAATTGTGTAGACTTCTTGTAAATGAAGCAATGCAGATTATTAACAATAATGTAACTCCTAAATCTAACCCTCTATAAAAGGGTCCATTTGGTTATCAACTCTCCATCATTCAGCTGCCTGGGGACCACCTGGAACCCCCTAAAGGACCACTGGCGGTCCCCGGACCACTGGTTGAGAACCACAGACTTAATGAATGGCCTTCCAGCCGCCCTGGCAACTGTCCTTTGTACCCTCAAAATATTTTACAAGGGCAATGTCCTAGTGGCTTAGCCCATAAAATGACACAATACCCCGACCGACACAGGTCAGGATCACTGCAAAGCGGTCTGCTTCAAAATGCTAGACATTTAAATTACAATGTACATTTATAGGCCTGATGTTGTACTCTGAGTACAGAAGTACAGTCAATATGAGTACACAGAAGTACAGTCAATATGAGTACACAGAAGTACTGTCAATATGAGTATAGAAGTACAGTCAATACGAGTACACAGAAGTACAGTCAATATGAGTACACAGAAGTACAGTCAATATGAGTATAGAAGTACTGTCAATATGAGTACACAGAAGTACAGTCAATATGAGTACACAGAAGTACAGTCAATATGAGTACACAGAAGTACTGTCAATATGAGTATAGAAGTACAGTCAATATGAGTACACAGAAGTACAGTCAATATGAGTACACAGAAGTACTGTCAATATGAGTATAGAAGTACAGTCAATATGAGTACACAGAAGTACAGTCAATATGAGTACACAGAAGTACAGTCAATATGAGTATAGAAGTACAGTCAATATGAGTATAGAAGTACAGTCAATATGAGTACACAGAAGTACTGTCAATATGAGTATAGAAGTACAGTCAATATGAGTATAGAAGTACAGTCAATATGAGTATAGAAGTACAGTCAATATGAGTACACAGAAGTACTGTCAATATGAGTACACAGAAGTACAGTCAATATGAGTACACAGAAGTACTGTCAATATGAGTATAGAAGTACAGTCAATATGAGTACACAGAAGTACAGTCAATATGAGTACACAGAAGTACTGTCAATATGAGTATAGAAGTACAGTCAATATGAGTACACAGAAGTACAGTCAATATGAGTACACAGAAGTACAGTCAATATGAGTATAGAAGTACAGTCAATATGAGTATAGAAGTACAGTCAATATGAGTACACAGAAGTACTGTCAATATGAGTATAGAAGTACAGTCAATATGAGTATAGAAGTACAGTCAATATGAGTACACAGAAGTACTGTCAATATGAGTACACAGAAGTACTGTCAATATGAGTACACAGAAGTACAGTCAATATGAGTATAGAAGTACAGTCAATATGAGTATAGAAGTACAGTCAATATGAGTACACAGAAGTACTGTCAATATGAGTACACAGAAGTACTGTCAATATGAGTACACAGAAGTACTGTCAATATGAGTACACAGAAGTACTGTCAATATGAGTATAGAAGTACTGTCAATATGAGTACACAGAAGTACAGTCAATATGAGTACACAGAAGTACAGTCAATATGAGTATAGAAGTACAGTCAATATGAGTACACAGAAGTACAGTCAATATGAGTACACAGAAGTACTGTCAATATGAGTATAGAAGTACAGTCAATATGAGTATAGAAGTACAGTCAATATGAGTACACAGAAGTACTGTCAATATGAGTATAGAAGTACAGTCAATATGAGTACACAGAAGTACAGTCAATATGAGTACACAGAAGTACAGTCAATGAGTATAGAAGTACAGTCAATATGAGTATAGAAGTACAGTCAATATGAGTACACAGAAGTACAGTCAATATGAGTATAGAAGTACAGTCAATATGAGTACACAGAAGTACTGTCAATATGAGTACACAGAAGTACTGTCAATATGAGTATAGAAGTACAGTCAATATGAGTACACAGAAGTACTGTCAATATGAGTACACAGAAGTACTGTCAATATGAGTATAGAAGTACAGTCAATATGAGTACACAGAAGTACTGTCAATATGAGTATAGAAGTACAGTCAATATGAGTACACAGAAGTACTGTCAATATGAGTATAGAAGTACAGTCAATATGAGTATAGAAGTACAGTCAATATGAGTACACAGAAGTACTGTCAATATGAGTATAGAAGTACAGTCAATATGAGTATAGAAGTACAGTCAATATGAGTACACAGAAGTACTGTCAATATGAGTACACAGAAGTACTGTCAATATGAGTATAGAAGTACAGTCAATATGAGTACACAGAAGTACTGTCAATATGAGTACACAGAAGTACTGTCAATATGAGTATAGAAGTACAGTCAATATGAGTACACAGAAGTACTGTCAATATGAGTACACAGAAGTACTGTCAATATGAGTATAGAAGTACTGTCAATATGAGTACACAGAAGTACAGTCAATATGAGTATAGAAGTACAGTCAATATGAGTACACAGAAGTACTGTCAATATGAGTATAGAAGTACAGTCAATATGAGTATAGAAGTACTGTCAATATGAGTATAGAAGTACAGTCAATATGAGTACACAGAAGTACAGTCAATATGAGTACACAGAAGTACTGTCAATATGAGTATAGAAGTACAGTCAATATGAGTATAGAAGTACTGTCAATATGAGTATAGAAGTACAGTCAATATGAGTACACAGAAGTACTGTCAATATGAGTACACAGAAGTACAGTCAATATGAGTACACAGAAGTACTGTCAATATGAGTACACAGAAGTACTGTCAATATGAGTACACAGAAGTACTGTCAATATGAGTACACAGAAGTACTGTCAATATGAGTACACAGAAGTACAGTCAATATGAGTATAGAAGTACAGTCAATATGAGTATAGAAGTACAGTCAATATGAGTACACAGAAGTACAGTCAATATGAGTATAGAAGTACAGTCAATATGAGTATAGAAGTACTGTCAATATGAGTACACAGAAGTACTGTCAATATGAGTATAGAAGTACTGTCAATATGAGTACACAGAAGTACAGTCAATATGAGTATAGAAGTACTGTCAATATGAGTACACAGAAGTACTGTCAATATGAGTACACAGAAGTACAGTCAATATGAGTACACAGAAGTACTGTCAATATGAGTACACAGAAGTACAGTCAATATGAGTACACAGAAGTACAGTCAATATGAGTATAGAAGTACTGTCAATATGAGTATAGAAGTACTGTCAATATGAGTACACAGAAGTACAGTCAATATGAGTATAGAAGTACAGTCAATATGAGTACACAGAAGTACAGTCAATATGAGTACACAGAAGTACTGTCAATATGAGTATAGAAGTACAGTCAATATGAGTACACAGAAGTACAGTCAATATGAGTATAGAAGTACAGTCAATATGAGTATAGAAGTACAGTCAATATGAGTACACAGAAGTACAGTCAATATGAGTACACAGAAGTACAGTCAATATGAGTACACAGAAGTACTGTCAATATGAGTATAGAAGTACAGTCAATATGAGTACACAGAAGTACTGTCAATATGAGTATAGAAGTACAGTCAATATGAGTACACAGAAGTACTGTCAATATGAGTATAGAAGTACAGTCAATATGAGTACACAGAAGTACTGTCAATATGAGTACACAGAAGTACTGTCAATATGAGTATAGAAGTACAGTCAATATGAGTACACAGAAGTACAGTCAATATGAGTATAGAAGTACAGTCAATATGAGTACACAGAAGTACTGTCAATATGAGTACACAGAAGTACAGTCAATATGAGTACACAGAAGTACTGTCAATATGAGTACACAGAAGTACTGTCAATATGAGTACACAGAAGTACAGTCAATATGAGTACACAGAAGTACAGTCAATATGAGTACACAGAAGTACAGTCAATATGAGTACACAGAAGTACTGTCAATATGAGTACACAGAAGTACTGTCAATATGAGTATAGAAGTACAGTCAATATGAGTATAGAAGTACAGTCAATATGAGTACACAGAAGTACAGTCAATATGAGTATAGAAGTACAGTCAATATGAGTATAGAAGTACAGTCAATATGAGTATAGAAGTACTGTCAATATGAGTACACAGAAGTACAGTCAATATGAGTACACAGAAGTACTGTCAATATGAGTATAGAAGTACTGTCAATATGAGTACACAGAAGTACAGTCAATATGAGTATAGAAGTACAGTCAATATGAGTATAGAAGTAGTCAATATGAGTACACAGAAGTACAGTCAATATGAGTACACAGAAGTACAGTCAATATGAGTACACAGAAGTACTGTCAATATGAGTACACAGAAGTACTGTCAATATGAGTACACAGAAGTACTGTCAATATGAGTACACAGAAGTACTGTCAATATGAGTACACAGAAGTACTGTCAATATGAGTACACAGAAGTACTGTCAATATGAGTACACAGAAGTACAGTCAATATGAGTATAGAAGTACAGTCAATATGAGTATAGAAGTAGTCAATATGAGTATAGAAGTACAGTCAATATGAGTATAGAAGTAGTCAATATGAGTACACAGAAGTACAGTCAATATGAGTATAGAAGTAGTCAATATGAGTACACAGAAGTACAGTCAATATGAGTACACAGAAGTACAGTCAATATGAGTATAGAAGTACAGTCAATATGAGTACACAGAAGTACTGTCAATATGAGTATAGAAGTACAGTCAATATGAGTGGTGGAAAAAGTACTCAATTGTTTTACTTAGGTAAAAGTACCAATACTGCAATTTAGAACTACTTCGTTACAAGTAAAAGTACGGAATTGAAAATGCACTTGAGTAAAAGTACAAAAGTATCGGCATCAAAATGTACTAAAAGTGGAAGTACTCATTGTGCAGAATGTCCCATTTCACAAGTTCAAACTGTGTACAAAGTCTATTGAAAATAGCAGATCTACAAGCTCACAATGCGTCGCGTTGTGACGCATTGTGAGCTTGTAAGATCGGCTATTTTCAAATGGCCGAAATGTATAAGGTTGAGGTGGTTAATGTATGTTTTCTAATCAAAATTAAATCTCCAAAGTAACTAGTAACTAGTAACTAGTTACTAGTAACTAGTAACTAGTTACTAGTTACTAGTTACTACTAGTTACTAGTTACTACTAGTTACTAGTTACTAGTAACTAGTAACTAGTAACTAGTAACTAGTAACTAGTTACTAGTTACTAGTAACTAGTAACTAGTAACTAGTAACTAGTTACTAGTTACTAGTAACTAGTAACTAGTTACTAGTTACTAGTTACTACTAGTTACTAGTTACTACTAGTTACTAGTTACTAGTTACTAGTTACTAGTTACTAGTTACTAGTTACTAGTAACTAGTTACTAGTAACTAGTTACTAGTTACTACTAGTTACTAGTTACTAGTTACTAGTAACTAGTAACTAGTAACTAGTTTTCAAATAATTGCAGTGGAGTAAAAGTACAAATGTTGGCTCTGAGATGTAGTGATAGAAGTAAAAGTACTGGAAATTGGAAATACTCAAGTACAAACACCTCAAAATTGTACTTAAGTACTGCACTTAAGTAAAAGTACTTAGTTACTTTCCACCGCTGGTCAATATGAGTACACAGAAGTAGAGTCGATACAAACGCTTCCCCTCCACTCGTGATGACATCACTGTGGTTTTCCATCCCAACTGTAACCTTTTAAAAACGCATCAGTTTAAATCACTTCCTTATAGAGGTGATGTGCACCATGCATACATCCTTATAGAGGTGATGTGCACCATGCATACATCCTTATAGAGGTGATGTGCACCATGCATACATCCTTATAGAGGTGATGTGCACCATGCATACATCCTTATAGAGGTGATGTGCACCATGCATACATCCTTATAGAGGTGATGTGCACCATGCATACATCCTTATAGAGGTGATGTGCACCATGCATACATCCTTATAGAGGTGATGTGCACCATGCATACATCCCTTCCTTATAGAGGTGATGTGCACCATGCATACATCCTTATAGAGGTGATGTGCACCATGCATACATCCTTATAGAGGTGATGTGCACCATGCATACATCCTTATAGAGGTGATGTGCACCATGCATACATCCTTATAGAGGTGATGTGCACCATGCATACATCCTTATAGAGGTGATGTGCACCATGCATACATCCTTATAGAGGTGATGTGCACCATGCATACATCCTTATAGAGGTGATGTGCACCATGCATACATCCTTATAGAGGTGATGTGCACCATGCATACATCCTTATAGAGGTGATGTGCACCATGCATACATCCTTATAGAGGTGATGTGCACCATGCATACATCCTTATAGAGGTGATGTGCACCATGCATACATCCTTATAGAGGTGATGTGCACCATGCATACATCCTTATAGAGGTGATGTGCACCATGCATACATCCTTATAGAGGTGATGTGCACCATGCATACATCCTTATAGAGGTGATGTGCACCATGCATACATCCTTATAGAGGTGATGTGCACCATGCATACATCCTTATAGAGGTGATGTGCACCATGCATACATCCTTATAGAGGTGATGTGCACCATGCATACATCCTTATAGAGGTGATGTGCACCATGCATACATCCTTATAGAGGTGATGTGCACCATGCATACATCCTTATAGAGGTGATGTGCACCATGCATACATCCCTTCCTTATAGAGGTGATGTGCACCATGCATACATCCCTTCCTTATAGAGGTGATGTGCACCATGCATACATCCTTATAGAGGTGATGTGCACCATGCATACATCCCTTCCTTATAGAGGTGATGTGCACCATGCATACATCCTTATAGAGGTGATGTGCACCATGCATACATCAGTTTAAATCACTTCCTTATAGAGGTGATGTGCACCATGCATACATCCCTTCCTTATAGAGGTGATGTGCACCATGCATACATCACTTCCTTATAGAGGTGATGTGCACCATGCATACATCCTTATAGAGGTGATGTGCACCATGCATACATCATTATAGAGGTGATGTGCACCATGCATACATCCTTATAGAGGTGATGTGCACCATGCATACATCACTTCCTTATAGAGGTGATGTGCACCATGCATACATCCCTTCCTTATAGAGGTGATGTGCACCATGCATACATCCTTATAGAGGTGATGTGCACCATGCATACATCAGTTTAAATCACTTCCTTATAGAGGTGATGTGCACCATGCATACATCCCTTCCTTATAGAGGTGATGTGCACCATGCATACATCCCTTCCTTATAGAGGTGATGTGCACCATGCATACATCCTTATAGAGGTGATGTGCACCATGCATACATCCTTATAGAGGTGATGTGCACCATGCATACATTCCTTCCTTATAGAGGTGATGTGCACCATGCATACATCCTTATAGAGGTGATGTGCACCATGCATACATCCTTATAGAGGTGATGTGCACCATGCATACATCCTTATAGAGGTGATGTGCACCATGCATACATCAGTTTAAATCACTTCCTTATAGAGGTGATGTGCACCATGCATACATCCCTTCCTTATAGAGGTGATGTGCACCATGCATACATCCCTTCCTTATAGAGGTGATGTGCACCATGCATACATCCTTATAGAGGTGATGTGCACCATGCATACATCAGTTTAAATCACTTCCTTATAGAGGTGATGTGCACCATGCATACATCCTTATAGAGGTGATGTGCACCATGCATACATCCTTATAGAGGTGATGTGCACCATGCATACATCCTTATAGAGGTGATGTGCACCATGCATACATCCTTATAGAGGTGATGTGCACCATGCATACATCAGTTTAAATCCCTTCCTTATAGAGGTGATGTGCACCATGCATACATCAGTTTAAATCCCTTCCTTATAGAGGTGATGTGCACCATGCATACATCGAGTGGCAACGTGAGATTAACATACTGTTTGGATCTATTATTATAATAATAATAACAACTAGAACTAGAGCTTGTTGCGCACTAGTAGGCCATAAATGGCCTACTAGTGCGCAAGCAGAGCGCGCAAGTACTCTCGACCGCTACAAACTGTCAAATCTCAGCTTCTCTGTGAAAGAACGTTTGAAATATTGAATTATTAGGTTTAGCTATTTGCTACGTACCTACTTTTTGCACATAAAAATAGTATTATGAAGTAGTGTAGAAGTTTCTATCTATAAAAGAAAAAATCACACCCGTGTGAACCGAGTGGTGCAAGGTCTTATATAGCCTGATCAGCTGTGGTCTGACGTAACGTCAGTGACCATGGTAACCATGCTCACCTGTGCACGGACACGTTCACAGGTACACAAACATTGCACGGACACGTACACAAACATACAGACAAAGCTGGTTATTGGAGTGGCTTGCACCACTCAAAAATAAAGATAAAGATGTGGATTAAAGGACCCAATGCCAGGGTGTAATTGGTTTTCGATGGTGACGTAAGGACGCTATATTTTAGTGTTGGGAGGATTAAAGGTAATGCCCCATGTATACATGTATGTAATATCACACCACTGCCATATCAAGCACAAGTAGTCATTACGTCATACGCATGAGTGACGGCTTTCGATGGTGATGTATATGATGATCAGTGTCGGGTGGATTAAAGGAAATGCCTCTATGTATGTGATTTGTAAGTTGATTAGCGGTATACTGTGGTTTGATACGTATGCACCGTCCCAGCATATGACGTCAGGGTATAACTGGTATAGCTAGCTCTCAATGATGACTAGCTCTCAATGATGACGTAATAAAGATGTGGATTAAAGGTCCCAATGCCAGAATGTAATTGGTTTTCGATGGTGACGTAATGACGATATGTTTTAGTGTCGGGAGGATTAGAGGTAATGTTCCTATGTATATGTAATTTGTAAGTTGATTAGCGGTATACTGTGGTTACTTTTGATGCGTATGCACCGTCCCAGCATATACGTCAGGGTATAACTGGTATAGCTAGCTCTCAATGATCACTAGCTCTCAATGATGACGTAATAAAGATGCGGATTAAAGGACCCAATGCCTTCGATGGTGACGTATATCTCGATCAATGTCGGGTGGATTAAAGGAAATGCCTCTATGTATATGTAATTTTTAAGTTGATTAGCGGTATACTGTGGTTACTTTTGATGCGTATGCTCCGTCCCAGCATATGACGTCAGGGTATAACTGGTATAGCTAGCTCAGTAGTCAGTAGTCATTACGCACTTTGCTGGGGTGGTGCATACGCACTAGTACTTGCGCGCTCTGCTTGCGCAAGTAATAATACAATTTGTAGAGCACCTTTCATGACATGAAATGCAGCTCAAAGTGCTTTACAGAGCAATGGAGAAAAAAGAAAAGAAAAGCAAGGCATAAAACATTACAAACTAGAAAAAGTGCCCTTCTGGGCACAGGTCTCCACCAGGAGGATAGGAGTGTGTGTGATGTTTGGAAAAATGTTTAGGAGTAATATAATCGTGTGTGTGTGTGTGTGTGTGTGTGTGTGTGTGTGTGTGTGTGTGTGTGTGTGGGGCATTTCTTCCTCAGCCTAGTGGGAATATGCATGCACAGTTTCACCGCAATCGGACGCTGCGTTGAGTTGTTGTGGCGATTTGTACAAAACGGGTACAAAGCGGGCTACTCCTGAAAAGTTTAGAAGCCAATCTTAGGCAATGAAGGTGGATTATGAGAAATCAAGCAAACCCGTCTTGATCACATGACTATGGAGAGCATGTGTACCGATTTGCGTGAAATTTGGATAACATCTGAAGGAGTAATATTAGAAAATGTGTTTTACATATGTCGGCCTCCTGGTGGCGCTATAAAGAGCAGATGTGAAAAATTCCAGGCAAAGGTTTTTCCTTGGCCTCTAGGGAGTTGGCTTACAAAGTTATCCACAAATCCGTGCAGTTGGAGGTAAAACACTTTTTGGCCAGTTATAGCGCCACCATGAGGCTGAGTTGAAAATGTTCATGTGGCATTTCTTCCTCGGCCTAGTGGGAATGTGCGTGCGCAATTTCACGGAAATCACACGATGTGTTCATGATTTGCAGCATTTTGTTTGAAACTGAGCACTCCTGCGAACTTTGGAAGCCAATCTTAGCCAATCAGGATGGAGTCTGAGAAATCAGAAAAATCTGTTTTGTTGAATGGCTCTAGAGAGACTGTGTACCAATTTGAGTGATGTTTGGACAAAATCTGTAGGTGTACTGTCCAAAAACCTGTTTTGCACAAAGCGGCCTCCTGGTGGCGCTATAACAGGCCGTTCTGGAAATTTTGGGGCAGAGGTTCATCGTTGGCATCCAGGGAGTGTGTGTGCAAAATTTGGCATCGACCGGGTTAACGGTGCCGGAGATTAGCTGTTCACAGACGGACACGCGGACGAACACACGGACGGACGGACGGACGGAGTGCAAAACATACTCTCTCCCCATGCCTTCGGCCTGGTGGAGACAATAATAGCAGTAATGCATACAGTGAGGACATGAATAACAAAAAATTAAAAGATCAATTAAAAGCAAGAGTGTAGAAGTGGGTCTTGCGCTGTGCTTTAAAAATGTCTACAGAGGCTGCCTGTCGAAGGTACAGTGGGAGTTTGTTAAACTACAGAGGCTGCCTGTCGAAGGTACAGTGGGAGTTTGTTAAACTACAGAGGCTGCCTGTCGAAGGTACAGTGGGAGTTTGTTAAACTACAGAGGCTGCCTGTGGAAGGTACAGTGGGAGTTTGTTAAACTACAGAGGCTGCCTGTCGAAGGTACAGTGGGAGTTTGTTAAACTACAGAGGCTGCCTGTCGAAGGTACAGTGGGAGGTTGTTCCACGCCGTCGGCCCCTAGAAGCAAAAAGCTGCTTCCCCGTATTTTGTTGTTGCCATTTTTTTTAGGCAAAGCGAGCAGGCCAGCAGTGGAAGACCTTAGGGGGCGGTTTGGGGCTGTCAATCAGATAGGACCTTTCTGATTGGCTGTATATGAGCTGTCAATCTGCAGGACTTTTCGGTGTGGGTGTATAGAGCGTGGCAGCCCCGCCCCCAACGCGTCGCCCTGAAGAGAATCCCCCCATAGACGTTTCATAAAACAGTGGTTCCCAAAGTGGGGTCCGGGGACCCCCAGGGGTCCTTGAGGGAGTTCCAGGGGGGACCCAGCTAAACGATAATTTGGAACCAAATGGACCCTTATGGGTCTGTAACTCTGAGAGTGTACAAATTTTGTACACAAATTTGTACACTCTGAGGTATATTAGCATTGATTTTACAATATAAATTGGGGGTCCCAGAGATAGAAATGCCATTAAATAAATGGGGGGTCCGTACTCCGTAGACTAACGCATGTCAAACTGGGGGTCCTTGAAATTAAACGGGTTGAGAATCACTGCTAGAGCCGTAAAAATCTTCTCTCATGGGGGTCTCTGGCATACCTTTTCAAATGGGGGTCCGCTGGCTAATTAGTGTCAATTTGGGGGTCCTTGACATGAAAAGGTTTGGGAACCACTGTTTTAAAGTATTTATTTAGAGACCTGTAAGCCTCGGAGCTCGGACAAAGACAACTTGGATGGTGACAACAAATAGGGGTGGTTCGTTAGAGCGGCCGGATGGGAACCGTGAGGTTCCCGGTTCAATCTTCCTGGGCTCCCCCAGAGGTAGTGTCCTGATGTGCAGGTTGGTGCCTTGCATGGTTTCTGCCGCCATCGGTGTATGAATGTGTGTGTGAATGGGTGAATGTAATGCACCATCTATGTAAAGGTGTGTGAAAATGTGTGTGTGTGTGTGTGTGTGTGTGTGTGTGTGTATGGGTGAATGTAATGCACCATCTATGTAAAGGTGTGTGTGTGTGTGTGTGTGTGTGTGTGTGTGTGTGTGTGTGTGTGTGTGTGTGTGTGTGTAATGCACCATCTATGTAAAGCATCGATTGATGGTGTTAGTAGTAGTAGTAGTTGATAGTAGATGGTGTTAGTAGTAGATGGTGTTAGTAGTAGTAGTAGTTGATAGTAGATGGTGTTAGTAGTAGTAGTTGATAGTAGATGGTGTTAGTAGTAGTAGTTGATAGTAGATGGTGTTAGTAGTAGTAGTAGTTGATAGTAGATGGTGTTAGTAGTAGTAGTAGTTGATAGTAGATGGTGTTAGTAGTAGTAGTAGTTGATAGTAGATGGTGTTAGTAGTAGTAGTAGTTGATAGTAGATGGTGTTAGTAGTAGTAGTAGTTGATAGTAGATGGTGTTAGTAGTAGTAGTAGTTGATAGTAGATGGTGTTAGTAGTAGTAGTAGTTGATAGTAGATGGTGTTAGTAGTAGTAGTTGATAGTAGATGGTGTTAGTAGTAGTAGTTGATAGTAGATGGTGTTAGTAGTAGTAGTAGTTGATAGTAGATGGTGTTAGTAGTAGTAGTAGTTGATAGTAGATGGTGTTAGTAGTAGTAGTAGTTGATAGTAGATGGTGTTAGTAGTAGTAGTAGTTGATAGTAGATGGTGTTAGTAGTAGTAGTAGTAGTAGTAGTTGATAGTAGATGGTGTTAGTAGTAGTAGTAGTTGATAGTAGATGGTGTTAGTAGTAGTAGTAGATGGTGTTAGTAGTAGTAGTAGTAGTAGTAGTTGATAGTAGATGGTGTTAGTAGTAGTAGTAGTTGATAGATGGTGTTAGTAGTAGTAGTAGTTGATAGTAGATGGTGTTAGTAGTAGTAGTAGTAGTTGATAGTAGATGGTGTTAGTAGTAGTAGTTGATAGTAGATGGTGTTAGTAGTAGTAGTAGTAGTAGTAGTAGTTGATAGTAGATGGTGTTAGTAGTAGTAGTAGTTGATAGTAGATGGTGTTAGTAGTAGTAGTAGTTGATAGTAGATGGTGTTAGTAGTAGTAGTTGATAGTAGATGGTGTTAGTAGTAGTAGTTGATAGTAGATGGTGTTAGTAGTAGTAGTTGATAGTAGATGGTGTTAGTAGTAGTAGTAGTTGATAGTAGATGGTGTTAGTAGTAGTAGTAGTTGATAGTAGATGGTGTTAGTAGTAGTAGTAGTTGATAGTAGATGGTGTTAGTAGTAGTAGTTGATAGTAGATGGTGTTAGTAGTAGTAGTTGATAGTAGATGGTGTTAGTAGTAGTAGTTGATAGTAGATGGTGTTAGTAGTAGTAGTAGTTGATAGTAGATGGTGTTAGTAGTAGTAGTAGTTGATAGTAGATGGTGTTAGTAGTAGTAGTAGTAGTAGTAGTTGATAGTAGGTGGTGTTAGTAGTAGTAGTAGTAGTTGATAGTAGGTGGTGTTAGTAGTAGTAGTAGTAGTTGATAGTAGATGGTGTTAGTAGTAGTAGTAGTTGATAGTAGATGGTGTTAGTAGTAGTAGTTGATAGTAGATGGTGTTAGTAGTAGTAGTAGTTGATAGTAGATGGTGTTAGTAGTAGTAGTAGTTGATAGTAGATGGTGTTAGTAGTAGTAGTAGTAGTAGTTGATAGTAGATGGTGTTAGTAGTAGTAGTAGATGGTGTTAGTAGTAGTAGTAGTAGTTGATAGTAGATGGTGTTAGTAGTAGTAGTAGTAGTAGTAGTTGATAGTAGATGGTGTTAGTAGTAGTAGTAGTTGATAGTAGATGGTGTTAGTAGTAGTAGTAGTTGATAGTAGATGGTGTTAGTAGTAGTAGTAGTTGATAGTAGATGGTGTTAGTAGTAGTAGTAGTTGATAGTAGATGGTGTTAGTAGTAGTAGTAGATGGTGTTAGTAGTAGTAGTAGTAGTAGTTGATAGTAGATGGTGTTAGTAGTAGTAGTAGTAGATAGTAGTTGATAGTAGATGGTGTTAGTAGTAGTAGTAGTAGTAGTAGTTGATAGTAGATGGTGTTAGTAGTAGTAGTAGTTGATAGTAGATGGTGTTAGTAGTAGTTGATAGTAGATGGTGTTAGTAGTAGTAGTTGATAGTAGATGGTGTTAGTAGTAGTAGTAGTTGATAGTAGATGGTGTTAGTAGTAGTAGTAGTTGATAGTAGATGGTGTTAGTAGTAGTAGTTGATAGTAGATGGTGTTAGTAGTAGTAGTAGTTGATAGTAGATGGTGTTAGTAGTAGTAGTAGTAGTTGATAGTAGATGGTGTTAGTAGTAGTAGTAGTTGATAGTAGATGGTGTTAGTAGTAGTTGATAGTAGATGGTGTTAGTAGTAGTAGTTGATAGTAGATGGTGTTAGTAGTAGTAGTAGTTGATAGTAGATGGTGTTAGTAGTAGTTGATAGTAGATGGTGTTAGTAGTAGTAGTTGATAGTAGATGGTGTTAGTAGTAGTAGTTGATAGTAGATGGTGTTAGTAGTAGTAGTAGTTGATAGTAGATGGTGTTAGTAGTAGTAGTAGTTGATAGTAGATGGTGTTAGTAGTAGTAGTAGTTGATAGTAGATGGTGTTAGTAGTAGTAGTAGTAGTTGATAGTAGATGGTGTTAGTAGTAGTAGTAGTAGTAGTAGTTGATAGTATATGGTGTTAGTAGTAGTAGTAGTAGTAGATAGTAGATGGTGTTAGTAGTAGTAGTAGTAGTTGATAGTAGATGGTGTTAGTAGTAGTAGTAGTTGATAGTAGATGGTGTTAGTAGTAGTAGTAGTAGTTGATAGTAGATGGTGTTAGTAGTAGTAGTAGTTGATAGTAGATGGTAGTAGTAGTAGTAGTAGTAGTAGTAGTAGTAGTTGATAGTAGATGGTGTTAGTAGTAGTAGTAGTAGTTGATAGTAGATGGTGTTAGTAGTAGTAGTAGTAGTAGTTGATAGTAGATGGTGTTAGTAGTAGTAGTAGTTGATAGTAGATGGTGTTAGTAGTAGTAGTAGTAGTAGTTGATAGTAGATGGTGTTAGTAGTAGTTGATAGTAGATGGTGTTAGTAGTAGTAGTTGATAGTAGATGGTGTTAGTAGTAGTAGTTGATAGTAGATGGTGTTAGTAGTAGTTGATAGTAGATGGTGTTAGTAGTAGTAGTTGATAGTAGATGGTGTTAGTAGTAGTAGTTGATAGTAGATGGTGTTAGTAGTAGTAGTTGATAGTAGATGGTGTTAGTAGTAGTAGTAGTTGATAGTAGATGGTGTTAGTAGTAGTAGTAGTTGATAGTAGATGGTGTTAGTAGTAGTTGATAGTAGATGGTGTTAGTAGTAGTAGTTGATAGTAGATGGTGTTAGTAGTAGTAGTTGATAGTAGATGGTGTTAGTAGTAGTAGTAGTTGATAGTAGATGGTGTTAGTAGTAGTAGTAGTTGATAGTAGATGGTGTTAGTAGTAGTAGTTGATAGTAGATGGTGTTAGTAGTAGTAGTAGTTGATAGTAGATGGTGTTAGTAGTAGTAGTAGTTGATAGTAGATGGTGTTAGTAGTAGTAGTAGTTGATAGTAGATGGTGTTAGTAGTAGTAGTAGTTGATAGTAGATGGTGTTAGTAGTAGTAGTAGTTGATAGTAGATGGTGTTAGTAGTAGTTGATAGTAGATGGTGTTAGTAGTAGTAGTTGATAGTAGATGGTGTTAGTAGTAGTAGTAGTTGATAGTAGATGGTGTTAGTAGTAGTTGATAGTAGATGGTGTTAGTAGTAGTAGTTGATAGTAGATGGTGTTAGTAGTAGTAGTTGATAGTAGATGGTGTTAGTAGTAGTAGTAGTTGATAGTAGATGGTGTTAGTAGTAGTAGTAGTTGATAGTAGATGGTGTTAGTAGTAGTAGTTGATAGTAGATGGTGTTAGTAGTAGTAGTAGTAGTAGTAGTTGATAGTAGATGGTGTTAGTAGTAGTAGTAGTAGTTGATAGTAGATGGTGTTAGTAGTAGTAGTAGTTGATAGTAGATGGTGTTAGTAGTAGTAGTAGTAGTTGATAGTAGATGGTGTTAGTAGTAGTAGTAGTTGATAGTAGATGGTGTTAGTAGTAGTAGTAGTAGTAGTAGTAGTAGTAGTTGATAGTAGATGGTGTTAGTAGTAGTAGTAGTTGATAGTAGATGGTGTTAGTAGTAGTAGTAGTAGTAGTAGTTGATAGATGGTGTTAGTAGTAGTAGTAGTTGATAGTAGATGGTGTTAGTAGTAGTAGTAGTAGTTGATAGTAGATGGTGTTAGTAGTAGTTGATAGTAGATGGTGTTAGTAGTAGTAGTTGATAGTAGATGGTGTTAGTAGTAGTAGTAGTTGATAGTAGATGGTGTTAGTAGTAGTAGTAGTTGATAGTAGATGGTGTTAGTAGTAGTAGTAGTTGATAGTAGATGGTGTTAGTAGTAGTAGTTGATAGTAGATGGTGTTAGTAGTAGTAGTTGGTAGTAGATGGTGTTAGTAGTAGTAGTTGATAGTAGATGGTGTTAGTAGTAGTAGTAGTTGATAGTAGATGGTGTTAGTAGTAGTAGTAGTTGATAGTAGATGGTGTTAGTAGTAGTTGATAGTAGATGGTGTTAGTAGTAGTTGATAGTAGATGGTGTTAGTAGTAGTAGTTGATAGTAGATGGTGTTAGTAGTAGTAGTTGATAGTAGATGGTGTTAGTAGTAGTAGTAGTTGATAGTAGATGGTGTTAGTAGTAGTAGTAGTTGATAGTAGATGGTGTTAGTAGTAGTAGTTGATAGTAGATGGTGTTAGTAGTAGTAGTAGTAGTTGATAGTAGATGGTGTTAGTAGTAGTAGTAGTTGATAGTAGATGGTGTTAGTAGTAGTAGTAGTTGATAGTAGATGGTGTATGGTGTTAGTAGTAGTAGTTGATAGTAGATGGTGTTAGTAGTAGTAGTAGTTGATAGTAGATGGTGTTAGTAGTAGTAGTAGTAGTTGATAGTAGATGGTGTTAGTAGTAGTAGTAGTTGATAGTAGATGGTGTTAGTAGTAGTAGTAGTTGATAGTAGATGGTGTTAGTAGTAGTAGTAGTTGATAGTAGATGGTGTTAGTAGTAGTAGTAGTTGATAGTAGATGGTGTTAGTAGTAGTAGTAGTAGTAGTTGATAGTAGATGGTGTTAGTAGTAGTAGTAGTAGTAGTAGTTGATAGTAGATGGTGTTAGTAGTAGTAGTAGTAGTTGATAGTAGATGGTGTTAGTAGATGGTGTTAGTAGTAGTAGTTGATAGAAGATGGTGTTAGTAGTAGTAGTAGTAGTTGATAGTAGATGGTGTTAGTAGTAGTAGTAGTTGATAGTAGATTGTGTTAGTAGTAGTAGTAGTTGATAGTAGATGGTGTTAGTAGTAGTAGTAGTTGATAGTAGATGGTGTTAGTAGTAGTAGTAGTTGATAGTAGATGGTGTTAGTAGTAGTAGTAGTTGATAGTAGATGGTGTTAGTAGTAGTAGTAGTTGATAGTAGATGGTGTTAGTAGTAGTAGTAGTTGATAGTAGATGGTGTTAGTAGTAGTAGTAGTTGATAGTAGATGGTGTTAGTAGTAGTAGTAGTTGATAGTAGATGGTGTTAGTAGTAGTAGTAGTAGTAGTAGTTGATAGTAGATGGTGTTAGTAGTAGTAGTAGTTGATAGTAGATGGTGTTAGTAGTAGTAGTAGTAGTAGTAGATGGTGTTAGTAGTAGTAGTAGTTGATAGTAGATGGTGTTAGTAGTAGTAGTAGTAGTTGATAGTAGATGGTGTTAGTAGTAGTAGTAGTAGTAGTAGATGGTGTTAGTAGTAGTAGTAGTAGTTGATAGTAGATGGTGTTAGTAGTAGTAGTAGTAGTAGTAGTTGATAGTAGATGGTGTTAGTAGTAGTAGTAGTTGATAGTAGATGGTGTTAGTAGTAGTAGTAGTTGATAGTAGATGGTGTTAGTAGTAGTAGTAGTTGATAGTAGATGGTGTTAGTAGTAGTAGTAGTTGATAGTAGATGGTGTTAGTAGTAGTAGTTGATAGTAGATGGTGTTAGTAGTAGTAGTAGTTGATAGTAGATGGTGTTAGTAGTAGTAGTAGTTGATAGTAGATGGTGTTAGTAGTAGTAGTAGTTGATAGTAGATGGTGTTAGTAGTAGTAGTTTGTAGAATGAAAGAAAGTCAATACAAAATCTGATAAAACCATGAAAAGCACAAAGACTTGTTTACATCAGGGTCCTCCATTTTCAATTCATCAGAACAAAATAAATAAATAAAAACATATACTATACAGTTAAAGCAAAAGCAAGTAAATTAAACGGGGGTAAAACGTGTACAGTAGGCTATATGGATACAGTACTAGGCTATATGGATACAGTACTAGGCTATATGGACAGATTTGCTCTTAAAAACCTAAATTAACTAAAATCGGTCTAGCTCTGGTCCATAGGCCTTATATTAGCCGCAATTTGCAACTCTAGATTTTTTTATAATGGGATGAATCTAGAGTTGCAATACCCTCCATTGACTCCCCACTCATCATTTTGCGTTTGCGATCTGCTTGTCTTAAACAACGTTAAACTCACCAACATTGCAGCTGTAGTCCAAGCTTGAATAATTCTCTTTCAATCTGCCGAGCTTGTTTTTCATAAAAATCCCCGTAGACATGTTATGAGCTACTTTCTGTCAAGAAGAAGAAATGTTGGAGTTTGGAAGCGCTTGTTTGTATTAAGGGGTCGCGCTGCTGCCTCCTGCATTATGTGCAAATGCGAAACAGATGCATGCAGGGACGTTCAGTGACTTACGACGAGCGCTTCCAAACTCCAGCACTTAGAAAAATAATCACTTGCACAGAATTTCTTGACAGAAAGTAGCTCATAACATGTCTACGGGGGATTTTTATGAAAAACAAGCTCGGCAGATTGAAAGAGAATAATTCAAGCTTGGACTACAGCTGCAATGTTGGTGAGTTTAACGTCGTTTAAGACAAGCAGATCGCAAACGCAAAATGATGAGTGGGGAGTCAATGGAGGGTATTGCAACTCTAGATTCATCCCTAGCCCGTCTCCGGACCCCCCGGGTTGAGCTCCTTTGGACCTACCACGTAGGGTCCGGTCTCACCGGCTTCACGCGACATGGGATGCAATCTGATTTACCCTGACTTACCCCTCTGCTGCGGTGTGGGTCTCACGCTGACATATTCCAAAAGAAGCATATGGACGCTATAGGATACAACGAACCCTCTCACCCCCCCCCGCGAACGGCTCAGAAGCCGTTAAGTATTTTTAATGTTTGTACGACCGTTTTGGCAGCTCTGAAATTCTCTCTTGTTGACATCCCATTGTACCGCCTCTCGGCATCTCGGTTGGCTAGCAGCGCCTCCCTACGCGCCTCGTAGGCGCAGCTAGCCAACCGAGATGTCAACAAGGAGGGACCGAAGAGAGAATTTCAGAGCTGGCAAAACGGTCGTACAAACATTAAAAATACTTAACGGCTTCTGTGCCGTTCGGGGGGGGGGTGAGAGGGTTCGTTGTATCCTATAGCGTCCATATGCTTCGTTTGGAATATGTCAGCGTGACACCCACACCGCAGCACAGGGCTAAGTCAGGGGAAATCAGATTGCATCCCATGTCGCTTGAATCCGGTGAGAAGGAACCCTACATAAAGTCATCAAAATGTCAGAAACTTTAACGTAGGGTTCCGAAAGGAGCTAGATTCATCCCATTATAAAAAAATCTAGAGTTGCAAATTGCGGCTAGCCCTTATATATGCCTTGCAAGGCAGAGGCAGAATTAGGGCTCTATGGACCAGAGCTAAAAATTAGTCTATTAAAAGCAGACTGACCTATCTCTTATAAAAACATTCGTGAATGAAGTCAAATCATTTAAACTAAAGCCAGACTCACCTAATCTCCTCCTCAGTGAGTCTAAATAAAGTAGTTAAATCAGTTAAACTCACCCATCTCCTCCTCAGTCAGAGACACATCATAAATAAAGTAGTTAAATAATTTAAACTCACCCATCTCCTCCTCAGTCAGAGACACACATCATAAATAAAGTATTTAAATCATTTAAACTCACCCATCTCCTCCTCAGTCAGAGACACACATCATAAATAAAGTATTTAAATCATTTAAACTCACCCATCTCCTCCTCAGTCAGAGACACACAGCCGTGAATGAAGCAGCAACAGAGAACCAACAGCAGCAGAAAGCAGCGGCGAGGTGGTGGAAGAGGAACAACCATCATGGAGTTTAACTTCAGCGTTTAATTAAACACAAAGAAACAACAAAACAAGCCGTGTAAATAAATAGAAACAACAGAAAGAGTCGGGTGTGACCGCGTTGTTCCTCAGGACTACACAACAACAAACAAACAACTGGACTGGAAATGTTTGGAGTTCTTCCTGTCTGTAGGTGGCTCATTACCTGAGTGACGTCACTGCGTCTGCGTGCGTGTGCGTGTGCGAGTGCGTGTGTGTGTGTAGCCCTTTCCACGCCTAAGCGCAAAACGGTCGACAGCCACGCACTTCTTAAGCTCTGCGCAGCTTAAATTTCGAGTTTTTAGACAGCTGGTGGATGGAAAAGAAGCTCCACCTCCGCGGACTTTTTGCGCGGAGGAGAGCGTTTCCGGGAATCTGGCCGTCGCGCAAAAGTCCGCGGAGGTGGAGCTTCTTTTCCATCCACCAGCTGTCTAAAAACTCAGAATTTAAACTGCGCGCAGCCGAGAACGTGCGCGGCTCTTTCCATAGTGTGGCAGCACCTTGTGTGTGTGTGTGTAGTGTGTGCGTGCGTGCGTGCGTGCGTGCGTGCGTGCGTGCGTGCGTGCGTGCGTGCGTGCGTGCGTGTGTGTGTGTGTGTGTGTGTGTGTGTGTGTGTGTGCAGTCCGCCCCAGCCAGTCTGCTGTTGTTGCTAAAATTAAAATAATTCTATTCTAGAATCTAGACTGAATAGAATAGTATCTAAATGATGTTGTAAATAAATAACCACTATACTTGAAGTGTGTAGAATAAATGTTGTGTTTCACCACAATGCCATATAGACTCATTAATATCTATAGACTCATTCATATTTATAGACTCATTACATATTGTCAATGTGTTCACTTTGATGTCGTTATAAAGTCAAAACACATCATTATTATGCAGGTTGAGAAAAAACACGTTTATTGTTGACAAAATTACAATTTATGGCGCGATTTTTGGACCGTTTCAGAGCAGACAGTAATTATTAAAGTAGACATTATACTCGTAAAATGATGTTTGTACTGTAGACATTCTGTTTATATAAAATGATATGTTTTGTAGAACTTAAGATAATAAAGCTCTAAAAAATATTATTATTATTATTATTATTATTATAGGAATTACGGTTTAATTTTTCACTCTCAAGAGTTAAAGATCTTTAAGGGTCCATTCGGTTACCAACTCTCGACCTGGAACCCCCTCACGGACCACTGGTGGTCCGCGGACCACCGCTTGTAGAGATACATTCACAACCAATGCAAGCCTTCAGTAATGTGAGTAAATGGTGCAGTGGCACCACCTAGTGGAGGAGACAGAGATGTGCCACCAGGAGGCATAATAAACATACAAATCTCTGGTATACTAAAATACTTTTGACTTTTAACCATGAGAGAGAGAGAGACGGCTGACAGCCGGGATGTATAGACCACTGGTTCCCAAACGATTTCACGCCAAGGACCCCCAAATTGACACCAATTAGCCCCGCAGACCCCCATTTGAAGAGATAATGCCAGGGACCCCCATTTGAAGAGATAATGCCAGGGACCCCCATGAGAGAAGATTTGTACAGCTCTAGCAGTGATTCTCAACCCGTTAAATTTCAAGGATCCCCCAGTTTGACATGCAATAGTCTACGGACCACCCATTTAATGGCATTTATATCTCTGGGACCCCCAATTTATATTGTAAAATCAATGTTAATTTAACTCTGAGTGTACAAATGGAACCAAATCCATTTGGTTCCCTAAATCTAATACCCTAGTCAAAAAATCCAATCCAAAATCCTATTGGAAATCCAATTAAAAAATCCTATAAGATTTTGGAACAAATCCTATTGGATATTTTCTTATAGGATAATAATCCTATAACAAAATCCAATAGGATTTTTTCTATGCACTGGCTAATCAAATCCTGGCTAATCAAATCCTAGACCTTAAGGCAAAAGTCTATTCTCGTAGCTGGGAAGCGTCTCAGGTCCCCAGCTTCTCTCTAAAATGCACTATTTAATCATTACATAAAATAAATCCAACCAGATCGGCGCAGGCAAAACCTGGAAATGCCGTAGTACAAGAAATGACTCTGCCCGGTAAATTCAGGGTACATTGCGTTATTAAAATGGCACATTTTAGTGCATTTTAGAGAGAAGCTGGGGACCTGAGATGCTTCCCAGCTACGAGAATAGACTTTTACCAAGGTCTAGCAGGCTTTGTTTCGGTGAGTAGTTACGTCGTTTTGTTTATTTGCTGTTATTTGAAAACCCGCGCACGGGAGTGAGAATATGACCAGAGGGCTGCAGAAGGGACTTCCACAGGGCGTCAGAGAGACCTCCTCTACAACACCACACTGTCCGCTAAGCAGCAGAGGTGTAAAACAAAAATTGGCACCAGGTCAGATGTAAAAAAACTTAAAAAAACTTCCCATTTCCAGACTACAGTGGACTAAAGTGGACACTGGACAAAAATCCCTGCTATGTTTCGACTAGTGTGACATACGCATGCGTCCGGGGAGACCTCCTCTACAACACCACACTGTCCGCTAAGCAGCAGAGGTGTAAAACAAAAATTGGCACCAGGTCAGATGTAAAAAAAACGTATAAAAACTTCCCATTTCCAGACTACAGTGGACTAAAGTGGACACTGGACAAAAATCCCTACTATGTTTCGACTAGTGTGACATATGCACGCGTCCGGGGAGACCTCCTCTACAACACCACACTGTCCGCTAAGCAGCAGAGGTGTAAAACAAAAATTGGCACCAGGTCACAGGTCAAAAAATGTCAAAAAACTTCCCATTTCCAGACTACAGTGGACTAAAGTGGACACTGGACAAAAATCCCTGCTATGTTTCGACTAGTGTGACATACGCACGCGTCCAGGGAGACCTCCTCTACAACACCACACTGTCCGCTAAGCAGCAGAGGTGTAAAACAAAAATTGGCACCAGGTCACAGGTCAAAAAACTTCCCATTTCCAGACTACAGTGGACTAAAGTGGACACTGGACAACAATCCCTGCTATGTTTCGACTAGTGTGACATACGCACGCGTCCGGGGAGACCTCCTCTACAACACCACACTGTCCGCTAAGCAGCAGAGGTGTAAAACAAAAATTGGCACCAGGTCAGATGTAAAAAAACTTAAAAAAACTTCCCATTTCCAGACTACAGTGGACTAAAGTGGACACTGGACAAAAATCTCTGCTATGTTTCGACTAGTGTGACATATGCATTGAAGTTTTTTGACCTGTGACCTGGTGCCAATTTTTGTTTTACACCTCTGCTGCTTAGCGGACAGTGTGGTGTTGTAGAGGAGGTCTCCCCGGAAGCGTGCGTATGTCACACTAGTCGAAACATAGCAGGGATTTTTGTCCAGCGTCCACTTTAGTCCACTGTAGTCTGGAAATGGGAAGTTTTTTGACATTTTTTGACCTGTGACCTGGTGCCAATTTTTGTTTTACACCTCTCCTGCCTTAGCGGACAGTGTGGTGTTGTAGAGGAGGTCTCCCCGGACACGTGCGTATGTCACACTAGTCGAAACATAGCAGGGATTTTTGTCCAGCGTCCACTTTATAAAGTCCATGCTCTCCAGTGAATAGCATTTATCCATTTAGATAACTTTTTAATTACTTATCTTTACACAGAAACATTACTTATTACTTATTTTTACACAGAAACATAATGTGTGTCCTATAGCATCGTTTAAATGCTTAATTAATCGTTTTAATGTGCAAATTAACAATTTGTGTTTGTGTGTGTGTGTGTGTGTGTGTGTGTGTGTGTGTGTGTGTGTGTGTGTGTGTGTGTGTGTGTGTGTGCGTGTGTGTGCGCGCGCGTCATGACGAACAGCGGCAGCGGGGGTAGTTATTAAGGCAAAGTACCGCAAAATAATCAAACCACTTTGCAAATGGCAACACAACTACAACACAGATTTGTTCTGCGCGGGACGTGAGGGGAACATTGGTTACTGTAATAACTGGAAAATTGCGCATAGGAAAAACGGTAAAATGAACTTCTGTGGGCGCCGGTCGGGGCACCACCATAGATATATATGGGCACCACGGCCACTGTGGCCGTATGGGCATATACTTTTTTGAGGGGCACACGGCCAAAGAGAGGGGCAACGACGGCCATGGCCGCCGTGAAATTCCTGCCCTATAAAACCAGCTCGGATTCGTACGCATTAACGAAAAAGACCCGATTTTAAAATGCAATTTTAAACAGGCAAATATGCAGGGCTACTAAGACATCTCTATGACAACCAGGAAGACGCTACAACATATTTCTGTTCCAAAAAGACAAAATTAGCGTAATATATATATTTTCCAGGCGAATATGCGACTGGTATACCATATGCTACTAATTGTTCATTCATAACCTTGTTGGATTACTTTTTAAATGGCCTATTATTGTCGCTATATCTCGTTTTACTGCACCGCGGCGATCTGGCTGTATGTGTACAAAGCAACCACGATCGCCTGAATGAGAATTCTTGTCATTCTCTTAGTCGTTTTTACACTGCCCACTGGTAAATTAAACGGTATGCTCTCTCTGTTGTGTTGGAGATGATTGTTTAGAAAAATGACGTGTATTGCCTGTTAATGTATGTCATTACAGACTATAATGTGTAGTAGGCTACATCATTTAATGAAAAGGGCCAAAACATTTCCATTTGTCCACCCTGACACGGTCCCCAAACCCTAGACATCCACTTCAAACAAATCAATGAACAAACTTAATAAGGCTAAATAACAGAAATAACAATAATCAGAACATACACACCTGTTCAATGGCTTCTACAGGCATAACATATAGTGGTATCTGTTTGGTGCCTCTCATGTGATTGGTAGTTAAAGAAACTCAACATGTACTTGTTGAGTAGCTATTTAGTAAGTGTTTGGATTTGGGAATAATCCTAAGAAGAATGCACAGAAAAATATCACTTTATTGTATTCACATACGGTGACATACCAGTACTCACCTTTCATCATCTAGCTGACCGTTTAAAAATATCACTTTATTGTATTCACATACGGTGACATACCAGTACTCACCTTTCATCATCTAGCTGACCGTTTAATTGCACAACATAATTTGATCACTTTGTAAATGAACTATAACATCTGTGGGGTTGACATACTATATTGATGAAGACAGCATGTTAGCATGTGGATGAAGAAATACATAACTTAAGTAAATATATCTGATGATGACCCATCTCCATCTGGAGGAGAGCTGGGAGGTGTTTCTCCACTCAGGCAAAAGGGAGGTGTTTCACAGTATGCAGAATGGGTACATTTCAAACAAAGGCACAGGTAAATTCAAAAGCTGTTTACTGTGGATTGTCATGAACTACCATTGTTTTATTTTGTTTTAATGTTCTACATCATCGCCAGAAACACAAACAATATACTGTCCTCTTAACAAACAACAAAGATGGTTATTTTCCAGCACATTATGGTGAATATCACTGCCTCACTTTTCACCAGCAAGCCCGTGAAATCAATGCCATTACAATATAATCACATGTTCACAAGTATTAAAGAGATGCCAACATTGCATATAACTTCACACATAAGATATCTATACAGATGCTGCGTTTTTAAGCAAGCTTTATAGTTCTTTTCATATCAGGGTCCATTGATTATTTGGCATTTGAGCCACAGACACATTTGATGATATTTAGCCTCTCAGACCCAAAACTTAGAAGAATGTTGTGTTGTCGTCAGATTGGATTTTGTACACAATTCCATGCTGTATGGTACCATAGGATAGATAACAGTCGTTGATCCAAATAACAATTATTCTACATTCTCTAATTGTGTAGATTTTGTGTAAATTAAGCAATACGGATGTTTAACTCTTGGTCCATGTGGTTTCATTTTTCACTCAAGTTCAATATTTAATAAGGGTCAACTCTCCACCATGTATAGCATTATGAATAGTGATACTATAAAAGGGTCAACTCTCCACCATGTATAGCATTATGAATAGTGATACTATAAAAGGGTCAACTCTCCACCAGCATTATGAATAGTGATACTATAATAAGGGTCAACTCTCCACCAGCATTATGAATAGTGATACTATAATAAGGGTCAACTCTCCACCAGCATTATGAATAGTGATACTATAAAAGGGTCAACTCTCCACCAGCATTATGAATAGTGATACTATAATAAGGGTCAACTCTCCACCAGCATTATGAATAGTGATACTATAATAAGGGTCAACTCTCCACCAGCCTTATGAATAGTGATACTATAAAAGGGTCAACTCTCCACCAGCATTATGAATAGTGATACTATAATAAGGGTCAACTCTCCACCATGTATAGCATTATGAATAGTGATACTATAAAAGGGTCAACTCTCCACCATGTATAGCATTATGAATAGTGATACTATAAAAGGGTCAACTCTCCACCATGTATAGCATTATGAATAGTGATACTATAAAAGGGTCAACTCTCCACCAGCATTATGAATAGTGATACTATAAAAAGGGTCAACTCTCCACCAGCATTATGAATAGTGATACTATAAAAAGGGTCAACTCTCCACCAGCATTATGAATAGTGATACTATAATAAGGGTCAACTCTCCACCAGCATTATGAATAGTGATACTATAATAAGGGTCAACTCTCCACCATGTATAGCATTATGAATAGTGATACTATAAAAAGGGTCAACTCTCCACCAGCCTTATGAATAGTGATACTATAAAAGGGTCAACTCTCCACCAGCATTATGAATAGTGATACTATAATAAGGGTCAACTCTCCACCAGCATTATGAATAGTGATACTATAAAAAGGTCAACTCTCCACCAGCATTATGAATAGTGATACTATAAAAAGGTTGAGTGTAAAATGTGCAAAAGCCAATTTCTATGAGGTTACATTTGTGGAAGTGCACTCCACTTTAATAACACTGCCTCTTTAACAGTCTCCATTGTTGTTTTTGGGATGTCCAGATAATGTTTCTAATGCAAATATATGCTAATGATGATGGCCAATACTTCCATCAAGACATTAGCATGCAAGACATGTTGGGGTATTCACACATCTTCAAGACATTTTGGGGTATTCACACATCTTCGTTGAGGTTAGAAGTTAGAACCATGCAGGCACTTCAGTCTCTCCCCATAGACAGCATGATGATGAGACAGTATTCAGTCTCTCCCCATAGACAGCAGGATGATGAGACAGTATTCTTCAGTCTCTCCCCATAGACAGCATGATGATGAGACAGTATTCTGTCCCTCCCCATAGACAGCATGATGATGAGACAGTATTCTGTCCCTCCCCATAGACAGCATGATGATGAGACAGTATTCTGTCCCTCCCCATAGACAGCATGATGATGAGACAGTATTCTTCAGTCTCTCCCCATAGACAGCATGATGATGAGACAGTATTCTTCAGTCTCTCCCCATAGACAGCATGATGATGAGACAGTATTCTTCAGTCTCTCCCCATAGACAGCATGATGATGAGACAGTATTCTGTCCCTCCCCATAGACAGCATGATGATGAGACAGTATTCTTCATCCGTATCATTCATAATCATTTCCCAGGTCCACTCTTTGTCACCTTAGCTGCTGTAACTCCATGGATCCTGCAAAACTCTCTCAGTCTCTCACACACACACACACACACACACACACACACACACACACACACACACACACACACACACACACACACACACACACACACACACACACACACACACACACACAGTACAATCAATACATGTGTGTGTCCCATATACTCCCATTAGAACATGAATAGAAGAACCACTGCAAGATTCTGAGCATAATTGTCTTAATGAAGCTTTCACAACACACGTAATAGCACATAACCTAGACAGCTGTAGTTCTAATAGCACATAACCGAATCAGCTGTAGTTCTAATAGCACATAACCTAGACAGCTGTAGTTCTAATAGCACATAACCTAGACAGCTGTAGTTCTAATAGCACATAACCTAGACAGCTGTAGTTCTAATAGCACATAACCTAGACAGCTGTAGTTCTAATAGCACATAACCTAGACAGCTGTAGTTCTTATCTTAATAGCACATAACCTAGACAGCTGTAGTTCTTATCTTAATAGCACATAACCTAGACAGCTGTAGTTCTTATCTTAATAGCACATAACCTAGACAGCTGTAGTTCTAATAGCACATAACCTAGACAGCTGTAGTTCTAATAGCACATAACCTAGACAGCTGTAGTTCTAATAGCACATAACCTAGACAGCTGTAGTTCTAATAGCACGTAACCTAGACAGCTGTAGTTCTAATAGCACATAACCTAGACAGCTGTAGTTCTAATAGCACATAACCTAGACAGCTGTAGTTCTAATAGCACATAACCTAGACAGCTGTAGTTCTAATAGCACGTAACCTAGACAGCTGTAGTTCTAATAGCACATAACCTAGACAGCTGTAGTTCTAATAGCACATAACCTAGACAGCTGTAGTTCTAATAGCACATAACCTAGACAGCTGTAGTTCTAATAATATCTTATGATATTTAGCCTCTCAGACCCAAAACTTAGAAGAATGTTGTGTTGTCGTCAGATTGGATTTTGTACACAATTCCATGCTGTATGGTACCATAGGATAGATAACAGTCGTTGATCCAAATAACAATTATTCTACATTCTCTAATTGTGTAGATTTTGTGTAAATTAAGCAATACGGATGTTTAACTCTTGGTCCATGTGGTTTCATTTTACACTCAAGTTCAATATTTAATAAGGGTCAACTCTCCACCATGTATAGCATTATGAATAGTGATACTATAATAAGGGTCAACTCTCCACCAGCATTATGAATAGTGATACTATAAAAGGGTCAACTCTCCACCATGTATAGCATTATGAATAGTGATACTATAATAAGGGTCAACTCTCCACCAGCATTATGAATAGTGATACTATAAAAGGGTCAACTCTCCACCATGTATAGCATTATGAATAGTGATACTATAATAAGGGTCAACTCTCCACCAGCATTATGAATAGTGATACTATAAAAGGGTCAACTCTCCACCATGTATAGCATTATGAATAGTGATACTATAATAAGGGTCAACTCTCCACCATGTATAGCATTATGAATAGTGATACTATAATAAGGGTCAACTCTCCACCAGCATTATGAATAGTGAAACTATAAAAGGGTCAACTCTCCACCAGCATTATGAATAGTGATACTATAAAAGGGTCAACTCTCCACCAGCATTATGAATAGTGATACTATAAAAGGGTCAACTCTCCACCAGCATTATGAATAGTGATACTATAAAAGGGTCAACTCTCCACCAGCATTATGAATAGTGATACTATACTAAGGGTCAACTCTCCACCATGTATAGCATTATGAATAGTGATACTATAAAAGGGTCAACTCTCCACCATGTATAGCATTATGAATAGTGATACTATAAAAGGGTCAACTCTTCACCATGTATAGCATTATGAATAGTGATACTATAAAAGGGTCAACTCTCCACCAGCATTATGAATAGTGATACTATAATAAGGGTCAACTCTCCACCAGCATTATGAATAGTGATACTATAAAAGGGTCAACTCTCCACCATGTATAGCATTATGAATAGTGATACTATAAAAGGGTCAACTCTCCACCAGCATTATGAATAGTGATACTATAAAAGGGTCAACTCTCCACCAGCATTATGAATAGTGATACTATAATAAGGGTCAACTCTCCACCAGCATTATGAATAGTGATACTATAAAAGGGTCAACTCTCCACCATGTATAGCATTATGAATAGTGATACTATAAAAGGGTCAACTCTCCACCATGTATAGCATTATGAATAGTGATACTATAAAAGGGTCAACTCTCCACCAGCATTATGAATAGTGATACTATAAAAGGGTCAACTCTCCACCAGCATTATGAATAGTGATACTATAAAAGGGTCAACTCTCCACCAGCATTATGAATAGTGATACTATAAAAGGGTCAACTCTCCACCATGTATAGCATTATGAATAGTGATACTATAAAAGGGTCAACTCTCCACCAGCATTATGAATAGTGATACTATAAAAGGGTCAACTCTCCACCAGCATTATGAATAGTGATACTATAAAAGGGTCAACTCTCCACCAGCATTATGAATAGTGATACTATAAAAGGGTCAACTCTCCACCAGCATTATGAATAGTGATACTATAATAAGGGTCAACTCTCCACCAGCCTTATGAATAGTGATACTATAATAAGGGTCAACTCTCCACCAGCATTATGAATAGTGATACTATAATAAGGGTCAACTCTCCACCATGTATAGCATTATGAATAGTGATACTATAAAAGGGTCAACTCTCCACCAGCATTATGAATAGTGATACTATAAAAAGGTTGAGTGTAAAATGTGCAAAAGCCATTTTCTATGAGGTTACATTTGTGGAAGTGCACTCCACTTTAATAACACTGCCTCTTTAACAGTCTCCATTGTTGTTTTTGGGATGTCCAGATAATGTTTCTAATGCAAATATATGCTAATGATGATGGCCAATACTTCCATCAAGACATTAGCATGCAAGACATGTTGGGGTATTCACACATCTTCAAGACATTTTGGGGTATTCACACATCTTCGTTGAGGTTAGAAGTTAGAACCATGCAGGCACTTCAGTCTCTCCCCATAGACAGCAGGATGATGAGACAGTATTCTTCAGTCTCTCCCCATAGACAGCAGGATGATGAGACAGTATTCTTCAGTCTCTCCCCATAGACAGCATGATGATGAGACAGTATTCTGTCTCTCCCCATAGACAGCATGATGATGAGACAGTATTCTTCAGTCTCTCCCCATAGACAGCATGATGATGAGACAGTATTCTTCAGTCTCTCCCCATAGACAGCATGATGATGAGACAGTATTCTTCAGTCTCTCCCCATAGACAGCATGATGATGAGACAGTATTCTGTCCCTCCCCATAGACAGCATGATGATGAGACAGTATTCTTCAGTCTCTCCCCATAGACAGCATGATGATGAGACCGTATTCTGTCCCTCCCCATAGACAGCATGATGATGAGACAGTATTCTTCAGTCTCTCCCCATAGACAGCATGATGATGAGACCGTATTCTGTCCCTCCCCATAGACAGCATGATGATGAGACAGTATTCTTCAGTCCCTCCCCATAGACAGCATGATGATGAGACCGTATTCTGTCCCTCCCCATAGACAGCATGATGATGAGACAGTATTCTTCAGTCTCTCCCCATAGACAGCATGATGATGAGACCGTATTCAGTCTCTCCCCATAGACAGCATGATGATGATACAGTATTCTGTCCCTCCCCATAGACAGCATGATGATGAGACAGTATTCTGTCTCTCCCCATAGACAGCATGATGATGAGACAGTATTCTGTCTCTCCCCATAGACAGCATGATGATGAGACAGTATTCTTCAGTCTCTCCCCATAGACAGCATGATGATGAGACAGTATTCTTCAGTCTCTCCCCATAGACAGCATGATGATGAGACAGTATTCTTCAGTCTCTCCCCATAGACAGCATGATGATGAGACAGTATTCTTCAGTCTCTCCCCATAGACAGCAGGATGATGAGACAGTATTCTTCAGTCTCTCCCCATAGACAGCATGATGATGAGACAGTATTCTTCAGTCTCTCCCCATAGACAGCATGATGATGAGACAGTATTCTGTCTCTCCCCATAGACAGCATGATGATGATACAGTATTCTTCAGTCTCTCCCCATAGACAGCATGATGATGAGACAGTATTCTTCAGTCTCTCCCCATAGACAGCATGATGATGAGACAGTATTCTGTCCCTCCCCATAGACAGCATGATGATGAGACAGTATTCTTCAGTCTCTCCCCATAGACAGCATGATGATGAGACAGTATTCTGTCCCTCCCCATAGACAGCATGATGATGAGACAGTATTCTGTCTCTCCCCATAGACAGCATGATGATGAGACAGTATTCTTCAGTCTCTCCCCATAGACAGCAGGATGATGAGACAGTATTCTGTCTCTCCCCATAGACAGCATGATGATGAGACAGTATTCTGTCCCTCCCCATAGACAGCATGATGATGAGACAGTATTCTGTCTCTCCCCATAGACAGCATGATGATGAGACAGTATTCTGTCTCTCCCCATAGACAGCATGATGATGAGACAGTATTCTTCAGTCTCTCCCCATAGACAGCATGATGATGAGACAGTATTCTTCAGTCTCTCCCCATAGACAGCATAATGATGAGACAGTATTCTTCAGTCTCTCCCCATAGACAGCATGATGATGAGACAGTATTCTTCTGTCTCTCCCCATAGACAGCATGATGATGAGACAGTATTCTTCAGTCTCTCCCCATAGACAGCATGATGATAAGACAGTATTCTTCTGTCTCTCCCCATAGACAGCATGATGATGAGACAGTATTCTTCAGTCTCTCCCCATAGACAGCATGATGATGAGACAGTATTCTTCAGTCTCTCCCCATAGACAGCATGATGATGAGACAGTATTCTTCAGTCTCTCCCCATAGACAGCATGATGATGAGACAGTATTCTGTCCCTCCCCATAGACAGCATGATGATGAGACAGTATTCAGTCCCTCCCCATAGACAGCATGATGATGAGACAGTATTCAGTCTCTCCCCATAGACAGCATGATGATGAGACCGTATTCTGTCCCTCCCCATAGACAGCATGATGATGAGACAGTATTCAGTCCCTCCCCATAGACAGCATGATGATGAGACAGTATTCAGTCTCTCCCCATAGACAGCATGATGATGAGACAGTATTCTTCTGTCTCTCCCCATAGACAGCATGATGATGAGACAGTATTCTTCTGTCTCTCCCCATAGACAGCATGATGATGAGACAGTATTATTCAGTCTCCCCCCATAGACAGCATGATGATGAGACAGTATTCTGTCTCTCCCCATAGACAGCATGATGATGAGACAGTATTCTGTCCCTCCCCATAGACAGCATGATGATGAGACAGTATTCTGTCTCTCCCCATAGACAGCATGATGATGAGACAGTATTCTGTCTCTCCCCATAGACAGCATGATGATGAGACAGTATTCTGTCCCTCCCCATAGACAGCATGATGATGAGACAGTATTCTTCAGTCTCTCCCCATAGACAGCATGATGATGAGACAGTATTCTTCAGTCTCTCCCCATAGACAGCATGATGATGAGACAGTATTCTTCAGTCTCTCCCCATAGACAGCATGATGATGAGACAGTATTCTTCAGTCTCTCCCCATAGACAGCATGATGATGAGACAGTATTCTGTCCCTCCCCATAGACAGCATGATGATGAGACAGTATTCTTCAGTCCCTCCCCATAGACAGCATGATGATGAGACAGTATTCTTCAGTCTCTCCCCATAGACAGCAGGATGATGAGACAGTATTCTGTCTCTCCCCATAGACAGCATGATGATGAGACAGTATTCTGTCCCTCCCCATAGACAGCATGATGATGAGACAGTATTCTTCAGTCTCTCCCCATAGACAGCATGATGATGAGACAGTATTCTGTCTCTCCCCATAGACAGCATGATGATGAGACAGTATTCTGTCCCTCCCCATAGACAGCATGATGATGAGACAGTATTCTTCAGTCTCTCCCCATAGACAGCATGATGATGAGACAGTATTCTGTCCCTCCCCATAGACAGCATGATGATGAGACAGTATTCTGTCTCTCCCCATAGACAGCATGATGATGAGACAGTATTCTGTCCCTCCCCATAGACAGCATGATGATGAGACAGTATTCTTCAGTCTCTCCCCATAGACAGCATGATGATGAGACAGTATTCTGTCCCTCCCCATAGACAGCATGATGATGAGACAGTATTTTGTCCCTCCCCATAGACAGCATGATGATGAGACAGTATTCTGTCCCTCCCCATAGACAGCATGATGATGAGACAGTATTCTGTCTCTCCCCATAGACAGCATGATGATGAGACAGTATTCTTCAGTCTCTCCCCATAGACAGCATGATGATGAGACAGTATTCTTCAGTCTCTCCCCATAGACAGCATGATGATGAGACAGTATTCTTCAGTCTCTCCCCATAGACAGCATGATGATGAGACAGTATTCTTCAGTCTCTCCCCATAGACAGCATGATGATGAGACAGTATTCTTCAGTCTCTCCCCATAGACAGCATGATGATGAGACAGTATTCTTCATCCGTATCATTCATAATCATTTCCCAGGTCCACTCTTTGTCACCTTAGCTGCTGTAACTCCATGGATCCTGCAAAACTCTCTCAGTCTCTCACACACACACACACACACACACACACACACACACACACACACACACACACACACACACACACACACACACACACACACACACACAGTACAATCAATACATGTGTGTCCCATATACTCCCATTAGAACATGAATAGAAGAACCACTGCAAGATTCTGAGCATAATTGTCTTAATGAAGCTTTCACAACACACGTAATAGCACATAACCTAGCCAGCTGTAGTTCTAATAGCACATAACCTAGACAGCTGTAGTTCTAATAGCACATAACCTAGACAGCTGTAGTTCTAATAGCACATAACCTAGACAGCTGTAGTTCTAATAGCACATAACCTAGACAGCTGTAGTTCTAATAGCACATAACCTAGACAGCTGTAGTTCTAATAGCACATAACCTAGACAGCTGTAGTTCTGATAGCACATAACCTAGACAGCTGTAGTTCTAATAGCACATAACCTAGACAGCTGTAGTTCTAATAGCACATAACCTAGACAGCTGTAGTTCTAATAGCACATAACCTAGACAGCTGTAGTTCTAATAGCACATAACCTAGACAGCTGTAGTTCTAATAGCACATAACTTAGACAGCTGTAGTTCTAATAGCACATAACCTAGACAGCTGTAGTTCTAATAGCACATAACCTAGACAGCTGTAGTTCTAATAGCACATAACCTAGACAGCTGTAGTTCTAATAGCACATAACCTAGACAGCTGTAGTTCTTATCTTAATAGCACATAACCTAGACAGCTGTAGTTCTTATCTTAATAGCACATAACCTAGACAGCTGTAGTTCTTATCTTAATAGCACATAACCTAGACAGCTGTAGTTCTTATCTTAATAGCACATAACCTAGACAGCTGTAGTTCTTATCTTAATAGCACATAACCTAGACAGCTGTAGTTCTTATCTTAATAGCACATAACCTAGACAGCTGTAGTTCTTATCTTAATAGCACATAACCTAGACAGCTGTAGTTCTTATCTTAATAGCACATAACCTAGACAGCTGTAGTTCTTATCTTAATAGCACATAACCTAGACAGCTGTAGTTCTTATCTTAATATTACCAGCATTTTCTATCTGGCATTTTGAAGATCTTGGTATGACATGGTAGCAGGAATGGTCTCTGAATCAACACGTGTTGTCTGAATATAATGCACAGCACAAGCATTAACTTGGTTTGCGCACATGCACACAAACAGATCGAGATAACACCATTTGAACCATACAATATACCTTGCATATTTTACTGTACAGGCTCGGGTCGCTAGTGTACAAAATAACAATAAATAGGAACATGATTTATACACAATAAGGAATGTATAGCCTAACGCAGACGACGGGAAAACGAACCAACTGTGAAACGCAACATACTGTAGCCCAACTTACTACATTACTGGTAACTTGAGCATAAAACATAAAACACGAGATAGAATTAGAACAAATAACCCACTATATGTCAACCCAAAACACCAAATTAAACTTACGGTTACGGTATTCACACACCGACTGGACTGAATGAATGCTACGAGACGAAGCTGTCCGTGCCCGTTTGGATTGTAATAAATAAACTAATTCAACAGTATATAGCAGAGACAATCATAGCGACCAAGTTCTCTGGGGTAAATACTGATCAGATGAGTAAGCCTGGGATCGAGGCTACATACTGATCGGTCACTGATTAATGTTATCTTAATAATTTGCAATGTTCATTCGCTAATAACATTATTAGCCTGCCCAAGGCGTGATTTCTTTCTACGTACGCTTTAAGACATAGACCCGCCCTTGGTGACGCCCCGCACGTCTGATTGGCCAGAGCTCAATGTCAGAAACAGTCAGAGATGGCGGCGCCCTGTGACAGATGATGACAGGCGATAGGCGTAGTATTCTAAAGGCACAGATGACGCTCCAGAATTAAAGGCAAACGAATATTGTTTATGCGGTTTGCTTTGATTGAATGAATTGTGATTCGATCTGGGTGTTCTAATAAATAAAGTGTTTGTGGTGATTAGCGTGTGTCCGTATTTACTAATATTGTTTACGCGGTTTGCTTTGATTGAATTGTGTGTGTGAATTGGGTGTTCTAATAAATACAGTGTGTCCATATTCGGTCTAATACTACAAAGGATAAAGCTGAAGGGAATAGTATAACAAAGTCCCTTTTTACAGTACAATAATGTTTCATGTTTATGTTGACATCTCTAGCGTGCTTTCATATGGATACTGTTATTGACTTTGTCATAAAGACTCATAACATAAGTTCACCGTCATGAATCATGTCATGATTATGGTTGTCATGCGGCCACAATGTAGGGTTTCAGACGCACGGGGCGTCACCAAGGGGCGGGGCGGGGCGTCACCAAGGGGCGGGCCGGGGCGGGGCGGGGCGTCACCAAGGGCGGGTCTATGTCTTAAAGCATACGTAGAAAGAAATCACGCCTTCCCAAGACTCCCAAGTTCCCCAGCTGGTGTTCTAACATTTCACTAACGTTCTAAAGATCGACTATGAATGTTTAAATTAAATGATACTATTAAAAACACGGCTCATTCTCTAGTCTGCATCCATACATTGTATTACATTATAGAATATGTAAAACCGCATCACAAAGAAGGAGACATTACCTCTGTTGTGTTAGCTGCTGTTGTTCTGTTTTCATCAGTCAGGGATTTCCGCATTCCTATCGAAGAACGTGATTGGCCAACTGAATAGTATGGCGAGCTTTGATTGGTTTATATACTTTAGCCTGTTTAAGACTTCTTATATCGATGTAACTTCATATCTTAAAATTATATTACAAATGTGCAACTAGTGCGGCTGGAAACATTAGATGACGTGTTTATAAACAATGAATCTATACAATACTAAAAAATTGCACAGTTCCTTGATGGGGAATATAATACTTCTTAAGCAAGCATTTTAAAAGCCTCCGGACTACGGCCTAAGTTGAACGAAAGTTGCACTTAATATTTTAGAAATAGGTCAACAATACAAATTGTTAGTTTTGTGAATTAATTGACTTGCATGGTAGCCCCAGTGCCCCCCCCATGGTAGCCCCAGTGCCCCCCATGGTAGCCCCAGTGCCCCCCATGGTAGCCCCAGTGCCCCCCCCCCATGGTAGCCCCAGTGCCCCCCACATGGTAGCCCCAGGGCCCCCCATGGTAGCCCCAGTGCCCCCCATGGTAGCCCCAGTGCCCCCCCCATGGTAGCCCCAGTGCCCCCCATGGTAGCCCCAGTGCCCCCCATGGTAGCCCCAGTGCCCCCCACAAAATGACCGGGACTACAGAACTCCCAATACATAACATTTTCATCCTCGTCTTCATATAATTGTTCTGATGCTCGTTACCCTAGTCAAAAAATCCTATAGGATCTTCGAAATGTCCAATAGGATCCTACAGGATTTTGAAATCCTATAGGAATCCTATTGGATTTGTACACATATCCAACACAATCCTATAGGATTGTATCAGCACTTTAGAAAATCCAATTGGATTTTCCAAAGTGCCAATAGGACCTTATTGGGTTATATCCAACTTTGGAAAGTCCAACAGGATTTTTCAAAGTTTCAATAGGATTCTATTGAAACTGCAGAAACTCCAGTAGGATTTTCTGAAGTTCCAATTGAACTTGGAGCCATGTCCAAAGTTCCAACAGAACCCTATAGGATTATATTGGAACTTCAGAAACTCCAGTAGGTTTATCTGAAGTTCCATTTGAACCTGTTCTGTTTCAACAGAACCCTATAGGATTATATTCCAACAGCCAAAGCCTTTAAACAAAATCATTCAAGTCAAGTGTCAATTAGGAACTTATAGGAAGCCTATTGGAAATATAAGTGTGTTTGCTTATAAAACAAATCATCCCCATTCAAATGTAGAACAAATACAACGGTGCTCATGGTAGGCATAGATACATGTATTTATTAACCAAGTGAAATAAATATTCATCTCATCTCCAAACTCATTAAATTTTTGTACGATTTGACACAATTAAAACAATTCATCACATTTAAATAAATAAATACAAAAAATAAATAATCACAGGACAATAGATGGTTTGTCAAATTGGACTGATTGATAGTCTCAAGTCTAGGTCTTAGTCTAGCTCTATGCTATTTGGTTGTAATGACACATAGATGTTTTTGTTACATTGGCCAATATAAACAGCCTTGCGTACAATATCACTGGGTTTTACAACGATTTGTGTGGCACTCAGCAGTGCAGTCTTAAGATGTGTGGCACTCAGCAGTGCAGTCTTAAGATGTGTGGCACTCAGCAGTGCAGTCTTAAGATGTGTGGCACTCAGCAGTGCAGTCTTAAGATGTGTGGCACTCAGCAGTGCAGTCTTAAGATGTGTGGCACTCAGCAGTGCAGTCTTAAGATGTGTGGCACTCAGCAGTGCAGTCTTAAGATGTGTGGCACTCAGCAGTGCAGTCTTAAGCTGTGTGGCACTCAGCAGTGCCGTCTTAAGATGCGATACTGATGCATCAGAAGCAAACTGTGTGGCCACTGTGTCGAAAAGCTGAATCTGAACCAAAGGATTGTCGGTGTGATCTTGTGTGACGTTAACAATCGATTTGATCACTCCAATGCGACCATTCTTTAGCTCCACTGTGTAGCTGTTGTGTTTGTCCTTTCACAATAGCTCTCTCATAGATCTCAGCTGTGTCATTGTCATCTTCAGATGCATTACAAAGATGCTTCAGGAGCACAGGTATAAACTTGAGTGTGCTAAACTGCCGTGCAATTTGTGTTGGAACATAATTAGTCCCATGGCATAACCTTGTCAGTTTACTGTTGTCTCCTTCAAAACAAAATGCAGACGTACACCAAAGAGGCCCATGCATCTTGACAGACAAAGACAAATGAGTTAATTGATGGACATTGAAGAACATGTGGCACAAGGCGTACTTTCCTGGGATCTCTTTCCTGGGAAGCTACATCGCTTCTGCTAAGTCACTCTCGGAAATTGTTTCTTTCAAAAAGCAAAAGATAGCTGCTACCAACAGCAACCAATGCTTTAAGAATTTGGTTGGCAAAATGTTATATAAGACAGGAACACTGAATTTTGTACACGCATGCTTGCTATAGAAAAATCAGGAACTTCAAGCAAAATCTCCATACAATACAATAGTACAATAGCAAGCCAATACATTGCTAAAAATAATCAGTGATCTGCAAAGAATGTATTGAAAGGAAGTAGCTCATAATTTAAAGGAAACTTGGGCTGTCAAGGGTTGGAATTGCAACTCTAGATTCCATATAATCTAAAGCTGTTTATGGCTAGTCAAGGACCCTCAAATGAAGATGTATTTATATCTAAAGCTGTTTATGGCTAGTCAAGGACCCTCAAATGAAGATGTATTTATATCTAAAGCTGTTTATGGCTAGTCAAGGACCCTCAAATGAAGATGTATTTGTCCACCTTGGTGCTCATATAGTATAATACATAATCAACATACCTATGCTGATGGACACATCTCTGAGTCCCTTGATGTCTCTTCGGAAAGGTCTTCAGTGTCAGGAAACTGCTGTTTACGCCACCGACTTGTCCTCGGTAGGGGTTCATGGGAACCTGGATCCAAAAATCTATGGACAAAGGAAAATGTGTATATAATACTTAATACACGGAATGTATTGACAGAAAGTAGCTCATAACATGTCTACAGTGGATTTTTTTCCCCAACAATGTATTTATTGATTTTCCACACATACACACACATACAAATATACAAAAAACAATGAACATTACAAGACATTTACTCATATAAAGAAAGCAAAACAACAATAACCAAAAAAAGAAAAACAACAACAGCACTACTCCTCTTCAGCTTCATCCAAATTACTCAAAGAAAACAAAACAATGACAAAAAAAGAAACGACAACAGCACTACTCCTCTTCAGCTTCATCCATTAAATGTGACAAATTATTGTTCTTAAAGGACCACTTCACCACTTTTCAACATCTCTTCATATAATTTGTCCTCACTAATGTTCATGATAAAACACCACCATTTTTTCCTACTCAGTTTGTCTCATAGGAGGGCTTTGGGCAGTTCGGATACCCGTCCACCAGTGACATCATCATTAGGCAGACTTTCTTTTAAACAAGATTTGTTTTAAAATATATTTAGATTTTTATTATCGTGAGAACGATGGCTTCAACTTTTGCATTGCAACTTTTCAGGAAAAGAAAGCCTGCCGTTTCTATTAGCTTGGATTCACCATCGATGATGTCACTGGTGGACGGGTTTCTGAACTGCCCACAGCCTTCCTATGAGACACAGACTGAGTAGGAAAAAAATGGTGGTATTTTATCATGAACATTAGTTAGGACCAATTATAGGAAGATAAGTTGAAAAGTGGTGAAGTGGTCCTTTAATATATCTTATAAAACGGTCCCACACATCCTGAAACATTTCTTGTTTGTCCTTAAGAATGTATGTAATCTTTTCCAAAGGTAAACATAAAGACAATTCCCTGAACCTCTGTGTAATACTTGGTTTGTCTGCAGGCCTCTTCCAGGTCAATGCTATCACTCTCTTAGCTTGTAAAAGACAAATATCTATAAACATTAGTTCATTACGCAAACTGGTGTGATTTACACTCTCATAAGCCAATTGTATTGTAGAAGTTTTAGACGAGTATTCCCAGTCTGGGATTGAGTCTCTCCTGTGACCTGTACATTGAGTCTCTCCTGTGACCTGTACATTGAGTCTCTCCTGTGACCTGTACATTGAGTCTCTCCTGTGACCTGTAGGCCTACATTGAGTCTCTCCTGTGACCTGTACATTGAGTCTACAGTGGATTAACCCAGTCTGGGATTGAGTTTAATGAAACAGATAGAAAGAGATTAAAGCTCAAGGGTAGGTATTGCAACTCTAGGACACACACACACACACACACACACACACACACACACACACACACACACACACACACACACACACACACACACCCTACTGCACTTAGCCTGCCGAGGGCAGGCTATGTGATCGTGCCAAGATATTTTAAAGTGTTGTGCCACTTGGTTAGCCCTGGTCCAGTGCTTACGCCTACTAGTGTAGCTAATCTAGCTATCCGGTCAAACTGCAACTATCACTCAAAACAAAATAATGTTTTCTACAGTTGCGACAGTGTGGCGGTCCTACGTCACATGCATTAACGTTGGTCGCTGGTCGGACATGGTCCAGCTGATTTATTTTTGTCTAATGCGAAACAGTGTGGCTGTCCATGCAAGGAGGAGGAGAGATGATCTACCGAATCTATCTAGCCCACCAAAACAAACATAAAAGTACTTTTGCGTCGCATTATGGATAGCGACAGAAAGACACCATGGATATAATTAAACAATTGTTCCCCTGTGCACAGCACACACTGTCTCCAGGTAAGAACAAAAAACTGATTTGAAGCACTTGAACACAGCAAGTCAACACTTTGTGTTGACTTACTGCAGAGTCCAGTCCTGCAGCGGTGCAGCCCCACAATGGAGAAATGATCTTATCTGTCACTAACCTCTCTACAATGCCATGTTATTCAATATATTAGTTTAGCACAAAATATAGGCTTTTCTAAACCAAGCCCTTATTCAAAAGTTATGTAGGCTGTCATTGTATTTTATGTGAATTAACTCACAGTTTAACCCAATGATCCTCAGCCATTTAAATTTCAAGGACCCCCAAATTAAATTTATATTAATTAGCCTAGGGTGACAGGGTCCTAGGCCATTTCATTATGATTGATTGATTGATTGATTGAAGAATTTATTAACAGTTTGCAGAATTACAGTACATTTCAAGCACAAACTCAATACAAAGGCTGTTAACTGTGAGTGGACGACCCAATTAAGCATTACACTTGTTTCCAATAGGGTCCACCATGTTCAAATCATCAAAACATTTAGAGACGTACAAATAGACACTTCTATAGACAGAACAGGAATTCATCATAAAGGAGGTAAAAAGGGAAAAGAAACATATACAGTGAGGGAAAAAAAGGGGTGGGCGGTCAGTGGGGGGGATTCACGTTCAGCTCCGTTAATTTGTTTGTTTTCCTTGGAGGAGCTGCGTTGGGTCCCCAAGTCGGCTCCGTGGCCGTACCTTGAGTTGGCTGTGTGGCCGTGACCGTCTCTTGTGTTGTCCTTGCGATGGGTCCCCAAGTCGGCTCAGTGGCCATACCTTGAGTTGGCTGTGTGGCCGCGACCGTCTCTTGTGTTGTCCTTGCGTTCGTGTTTGAGGGATTCCGATTTTACAGGGGCCAGTTTCGAATTGCAGCCGTCCGTAGGTGCCCTTTGAGAGCGGTTTTGAAGGAGTCAAGGGATTCGCATGTCTTAATGACAGTTGGTAGGGTGTTCCACATTTTGGTGGCATAGGAGCGAAAATAATTTAGTCCCTTGTTTGTGCCGAATCTGGGTTGTACATGGTTCGTTGCACTCCCTCTGGTGTTGTGGGTGTGGACTTCGTTAACATTAAGGAAGTATCTAGACAGGTACATGGGTATCTTGGTGGTGTATGGAATCTTGTGGACCAGACCCATTGCAAGATGCTGTACTCTGTCGTCCACCCTAAGCCATTCCAGCCTGTCGAAGTGGGCAGGGGTGAGGTGGGTTCGGGGGGCTAGGTCAAGTAGGAGCCTGACCAGTTTGTTTTGGGAAGTCTGGAGCCTGGTTTTAAGGGCCTTTGAGGTGCTGTGGTACCAGGAGGTGCATGCATAGTCAAAGAAACCCTGTACAAGGGCTCCTGTTAGGGTCTTCAAGGTGTTTTTGTTGACCAGTGAGGAGATCCTGTAAAGGAATCTTGTTCTATGGTTGACCTTTTTGATTACGTTGGTGGCCATTTTATCACCGGAAAGATTAGCCTCCAGGATGGAACCTAGGTAGGTAATTTCATCTTTACGTGTGATAACATTGTCACCCACTCTAACCAAGAAGCCATTTGCCTTGCTGAGATTACTATTAGAGCCAAAGAGAATGGATTCAGTTTTTCCCAGGTGTAAAGATAGTTTGTTATCAGCGAGCCAGGTGCAGATTCTACCGAGTTCAGAGCTGAGGGCCTTTTCAACCTGCAGTTTGTTCCTGTCCGAGACTAGCAGTGCCGAGTCATCTGCGAACAGGAACAAGTTGCAGTCACAAGCTGAAGTCATGTCGTTAACATATATTAGGAACAGTAAAGGTCCTAGTATGCTCCCTTGTGGAACGCCACAGCTCACTGGGAGGGGGGGGGGACAGTATTCCATTCACCTCCACCATCTGTTCTCTCCCCTCCAGGAAGGATTGCATCCAGCTCACTGATGTGCTATCGAAACCAATTGCCTTTAGCTTGTTAACCAGTATGGAGTGGTTCACGGTGTCAAAAGCCTTTTGGAGGTCCAGCATGACCATGCCGCAGTATTTGCCAGCATCCACCTCATGTTTGATGTGGTCGCTCAAATAGAGAAGGCATGTGTCAGTGGAGTGGGACGTTCTGAAGCCAGATTGGAACTCGTACATTAATTGTTTAGTGGCAAGATACTTTTCAACCTGTTCATAGACTATTTTTTCCATCACTTTCGAGATGGAGCTAAGAATAGAAATAGGGCGGTAGTTGCCGGGGTCTAATTTACTCCCTTTCTTGTGCAAGGGGGTTACTTTGGCCAGTTTGAAATCTTGGGGGACCTGTCCCTGTTTGATGGAGAGGTTTACTATGTGGGTGATGATTGGAGCTATAGAGATGGCTGAGTCTCTGAGATTTTCATCTCTGGACTGGGTCCCCAAAACATGTTTACAATATTTTACAACAGTAGCTACTTATATTTTGTTATTTAAAGCTGTGATTATTTATTTAAGAAGCACTGTTCTGAACCAATGTTCATCGGAAAATCTTTTTTTAATTGATGGCCTTCATGCCCTGGCACTTGGCCTTGTGCCCTCAAAAAGTTGACCACACTAAAGGCCAAGTGGCCTTGCCCCTAAAAGGATGAAATTCCAGGCCTTAAGTTACAACTTATAAGAATTGTATCTGCCTACTGTGAAAAAATAATTACTCTGTGGAAAATCCCTGATAATAAATATTTCAATCAATCAATGTTTGAGCTCTGTATCACACGGAACTGTTTTTTGACATTAAACAGGTTTAATGTTTGTCTTTAGTTCAATGTTTGTTTTGTAAACGCCAAAGGGAAAATGTATGTCAATGTGCCTCATTACGTCATATTGTCTATTTATTGTTAATGGCGTTTAATGTTTGTGTTTGCACCGTTTGTTTTACATCACCATTACATCGCCTAATCAACATGAGTTAGACTTTAATATATTAGCGCCCCTCACTTCACGCCCAAAAAGTAGTTCCAGGCGAGGAGCGTTTATCGTAACAGTTTGCAGAATTACAGTACATTTCAAGCACAAACTCAATACAAAGGCTGTTAACTGTGAGTAGACGACCCAATTAAGCATTACACTTGTTTACAATAGGGTCCACCATGTTCAATTCATCAAAACATTTAGAGACGTACAAATAGACACTTCTATATAGACAAAGAACAGAACAGGAATTCATCATAAGAGAACAGAAATTCATCATAAACAGGAATTCATCATTCATCATTAACGAAAGTTACGCTAATATTTTAGAAATAGGTCAACAATACAAATGACGTTAAGGTTTTGTGGATTCATTTGCTTAAACAAAATGACCGGAACTACTTAATATTTCACCAAAACCAGAGCAGAACTCCCACCACGGGACTCGGGCAATAAATGAATACAGTTGCAACCACTATATCAATGGCAAGTATTTCATACAGCTTAAGTTAAAAGATTGTGAACTATCCCTTATAAGGAAATGTGTACAACAATACAAATGCCCTGCAGACGTCCTAATGAGCAGCATGATGGCCACAGGACGGGAGCTGAGGTCTCCACGGAGGGCCACAGGACGGGAGCTGAGGTCTCCATGGAGGGCCACAGGACGGGAGCAGAGGTCTCCATGGAGGGCCACAGGACGGGAGCAGAGGTCTCCATGGAGGGCCACAGGACGGGAGCTGAGGTCTCCATGGAGGGCCACAGGACGGGAGCTGAGGTCTCCATGGAGGGCCACAGGACGGGAGCTGAGGTCTCCACGGAGGGCCACAGGACGGGAGCTGAGGTCTCCATGGAGGGCCACAGGACGGGAGCAGAGGTCTCCACGGAGGGCCACAGGACGGGAGCTGAGGTCTCCACGGAGGGCCACAGGACGGGAGCTGAGGTCTCCATGGAGGGCCACAGGACGGGAGCAGAGGTCTCCACGGAGGGCCACAGGACGGGAGCTGAGGTCTCCATGGAGGGCCACAGGACGGGAGCAGAGGTCTCCACGGAGGGCCACAGGACGGGAGCTGAGGTCTCCACGGAGGGCCACAGGACGGGAGCTGAGGTCTCCACGGAGGGCCACAGGACGGGAGCTGAGGTCTCCACGGAGGGCCACAGGACGGGAGCAGAGGTCTCCACGGAGGGCCACAGGACGGGAGCTGAGGTCTCCATGGAGGGCCAACCGTAAAGAACTAGACACACACTTAATAGCCACTTTAATAGCAGAACAAAATGGATCTACAAGCTCACAACACGTCACACAGCTTTTGTTTTGCTACTTTTTGTCACATGTGTGTAATGTATGTGATTAATACTTTAAGCGGCCAGGCTTATTTAATCCATTACATTCATGCGCCCAGTCGATTTATAAACACGGACCCCTTTTAGCCACACCACTCTAGAGTCGATCGACAACAACGGGAGACAAGAATAAATCTATCGAGACTAGCGACTGGACCGCGGAGCGCCGTCTAACACAGGATCTTTTTTCATAAAAAGACGGGATGATTTAGATCGCGAGTTATGAACGTTTTAAGATTTTCGTTTTCATCAGCTAAACAGGGGAGGGAGTTTTTCGATGACGTCTCACTCTTGCGCGTCACAGAGGAGAGCCCAGCAGGCGCGCCTGGGCTATACAGCCATGTGATCTGTTCTCGTATCAATAAACTTCGTCTTTTGGACAATACTTCGTCCTGGGCGTTCAGGGTGTTAAGGAGCTGTTGCCCCCGCGACCCGACTCCGGATAAGCGGTTGAAGATGGATGAATGAATCTTGGCATTGCAGTGAAGGAGTTAACTTTTGCCCCGCTGCCCCTGCCGGCGGGGGCAGCGGCTGTCCACCTCATGAACAGCTCTCAGCGGGTAAATGGAGACCCAATTGGTCTTGTCATGGTCTGTCTCCCTACAGACCATGTTTCCATGTCAGCCACTCCCACATTCCATTCCATCTCTCAGTCCTTGCCACACACCTGCTCACACTCCCTCATTAACCCAACAGTGCCATGCCCCTTTCACACCTGAGGACATTTCTCCAATCATCCTGCTCCCTATAAGACTGGACTCATTCCACCAGTGCCGGCCCTGAGCAATTTGGTGCCCTAGGCAGGATTTTTCGTGATGTCCCCTTGAAAAATGACCATGGCCCCCTTGTGTTCTAAAGCAGGGATACTCAAATAGCTGAACCTGTGGGCCACATTACAAAAATGGCAAGGGGCCAGAGGCCGGTTGATGAAATGACAACATTAATACTTGATAACTTCTCTATTTTATTTGTTTTATTTGTATTTCATAAAGACAAATGCTTGGCCTTCCATTTCCATTCTGTCACGTGACACAATTTGTAATCAAAGTTGCCTAGAATTCTCTACATTTACTCTCTTTTGAATAATTATGGTAATAAGTTCTTTCTGGCTAATTCTGTCTGTATAGGGGAAAATAAATCGAAATGAAAATCGGCTATTTTAATGGCAGTTTTCAAGATGTTTTGGCTCTCTGGAACGGAAGGTCCAATCTGCTCAGTTTAAAGCGTGTTGGATGCGTGACTTTGAGCACATTGATTGGTGGGTCAGTCAAAATTTCATTGCAGGCCGGAAGTGGTTTGAGTATCACTGTTCTAAAGCACTGTTTTGTTTTTTTTGCTTGGTGGATGCCCCCCCCCCTCCCCTCATGATGCCCTAGGCTAACTGCTAGGGCATCAGTTAACTGCCCTAACTGCCTGTTCTTCCTGATGGGAGGGCCGGCCCTGCATTCCGCATTGAAAGCTTTGCTTTTGGACTTGGTTTTGTGTTTTTGAATGGTTTAATACTTTGCTTTTGAAATGTGTTTCCTTTTTTGGACTTCCTGAGTTTTTGCATTTCTGCAGTTACTACTTTTGTTTGTAAGCTTTACTGACTTAATAAATACTTTTTTGAACTTATCTGCTTGTGGCTCTGCACTTGGGTTCTATCCTCTGCCTACCGTGACAGGTCTCCGGTTCCAACTCTGATGTTTTTGATTTCTTTTCTCCTCTGGACCCCCCTGGGGTTTAAGAGGTTAAGTGCAGCAACGATATGTGACGTTATCTCTCTGATATAAAACAATACATATATGTGGTGATATCAGCTCTTCTCCATTCTCTCTGATATAAACCAATAAATATATGTGGTGATATCAGCTCTTCTCCATTCTCTCTGATATAAACCAATACATATATGTGGTGATATCAGCTCTTCTCCATTCTCTCTGATATAAAACAATACATATATGTGGTGATATCAGCTCTTCTCCATTCTCTCTGATGTAAACCAATACAGTTATGTGGTGTTATCAGCTCTTCTCCATTCTCTCTGATATAAAACAATACATATATGTGGTGTTATCAGCTCTTCTCCATTCTATCTGATATAAACCAATACATATATGTGGTGTTATCAGCTCTTCTCCATTCTCTCTGATATAAACCAATAAAGTTATTGGTTTATAGAATATCTAAACGCGTGAATCTTTTTACAATGACGTTATTTTTCAGAAAGGAAGCCATTGAGGGTTAAAATGTGTCTTAATGCTTCCAACTCGAGTAGAATTATTAATGTTTTGTACAATTGTCCATGACAAAGAAAATATATGATGTGGAGACAATAAAGACTATTATTATCATTATTATTGATGGTGGTAACAGTCCATTTGCTCAGTACAATATTTCGGGGGCATATTTAGAATGTGTGCAGGCTTGAAGGCTAGTTTGCAATTAATGAGGATTTAGTTACACAATGAAATAAAATGGCGATAGTATTCCGTGTGGGGCAGACGGCCTGTCACAGCCAGATTTGGGAGAGCAGCAGCTTTGTTGTTGCGAGGAAAGCGGTAAAATTAGACTTTCGTGGTTGTTTTCGTCTCAGATTTAGTCCGACGGAGCGTCACAGTATAACTCTATGGGGACACAAAAGCGACACAAAAGTAGGACCCGGAAGTATCTCTGAATCACATTCAATCCCATTACAGATATAGGTATACCTATATCTGTAATGGGATCACATCAGAATCAGAATATCTTTATTGTCATTTTACAAGACTAAAAAATCGATTTGCAATCCAGCTCAAGTGCATTTAAAATAAAGAAGACATAATACTCTATATACAAATACATATATTAAGACATATGGCATGAGGTAAGGTAATTTTATTTATAAAGCGCTTTTCAAAACAAGGTGTTGTACAATAAAATAATAGAAGAAAACAAGAACAGCACAGTCAATAAAATAATAGAATACAACAAAGAACTGCAGCCTCACTCCCAACCTTCCGCCGTCGTCTGAAAACACAGACTCCATCATGGCCCGTAGCCCCTCCCCTAGCCCCTTAGATAGCACTTTATGTAGACTTAGATAGCGTTTTATACAGACTTATAGCATGTTACGTATAAGGACTAGAATTGCAATGTATGTAGTCATAGCACTTTATAGTATAATTTGTTGCTGTCGAGAGGAAACTCCATTTTTGAGGTTTTTGATTTTTTTCTTCATAAATGGATGCTACTGAACACCCTTTACGTCTGTGTGTTGTTATGATGCTACTGAACACCCTTTACGTCTGTGTGTTGTTATGATGCTACTGAACACCCTTTACGTCTGTGTGTTGTTATGATGCTACTGAACACCCTTTACGTCTGTGTGTTGTTATGATGCTACTGAACACCCTTTACGTCTGTGTGTTGTTATGATGCTACTGAACACCCTTTACGTCTGTGTGTTGTTATGATGCTACTGAACACCCTTTACGTCTGTGTGTTATGATGCTACTGAACCTCCTTTACGTCTGTGTGTTGTTATGATGCTACTGAACACCCTTTACGTCTGTGTGTTATGATGCTACTGAACCTCCTTTACGTCTGTGTGTTGTTATGATGCTACTGAACACCCTTTATGTCTGTGTGTTGTTATGATGCTACTGAACCTCCTTTACGTCTGTGTGTTGTTATGATGCTACTGAACACCCTTACGTCTGTGTGTTGTTATGATGCTACTGAACCTCCTTTACGTCTGTGTGTTGTTATGATGCTACTGAACACCCTTTACGTCTGTGTGTTGTTATGATGCTACTGAACACCCTTTACGTCTGTGTGTTGTTATGATGCTACTGAACCTCCTTTACGTCTGTGTGTTGTTATGATGCTACTGAACACCCTTTACGTCTGTGTGTTGTTATGATGCTACTGAACACCCTTTACGTCTGTGTGTTGTTATGATGCTACTGAACACCCTTTACGTCTGTGTGTTGTTATGATGCTACTGAACACCCTTTACGTCTGTGTGTTGTTATGATGCTACTGAACACCCTTTACGTCTGTGTGTTGTTATGATGCTACTGAACACCCTTTATGTCTGTGTGTTGTTATGATGCTACTGAACACCCTTTACGTCTGTGTGTTGTTATGATGCTACTGAACACCCTTTACGTCTGTGTGTTGTTATGATGCTACTGAACACCCTTTATGTCTGTGTGTTGTTATGAACATATTGAACCAATGGAAAGTATCAAAAAGCACTTCTGAAAGAACCTCTTACCTGTAACTCCATGTGATCCTCAAACTGTCGGTAGAAACACTTAACTCCACTGCTCCATATTACACCGATTACGGCGGAAGCCATGCAAGGTACCAGCCAGCACATCGGGGGCAATTTGGGGTTCAGTGTCTTGCCCAAGGACACTTCGACGTGTAGCCAGGAGGAGCCGGGATTCGAACCGCCGACCCATGGATCATTGGACGACCTGCTCTACCACTTGAGCCACATGTGGCTCAAGAGGTTTGACACATAGTCAAACAGATTGTAATGCTACATGAACTCATGTTGGCTGCATGGACCCCCAGGAACCCCCTCAAGGACCCCTGGGGGTCCTTTAGGTGGAACCCTGCATCCTCCATCCTGTTACCATCGTGTTACCATCAGACGTGAACCACAGTGTGTGTGTTTGTGTGTGTGTGTGTTATTATTGTATAACATTTTGACATTTAAATGTTTTGATGAATTGATTACAAAGGACCCTAATGGAAGCAAACAATTGTACATTTATATACCACCTTTATTCAAAGCTCTTTACATAAATTGTGCGTTATGATTACATTCACACACCGATGGTGAAGGAAACCATGCAAGGAACCAACCTGCACATCTGGAGCAATCAGGGGTTCAGAGTCTTGCTCAAGGACACTTGGACTAACTCTGGGGGAGCCCACAGGGAAATGGATTCTATTTGATCAACTCACTTCCTTGTTTTCCGACAGTGCTCCCTTAAACTCCCTGTCGGTGAATTATCTCCCGACAACGACCACCTAGCCAGATATTATCCCTTACTTATTCCTCTGATAGACCTTGTATTGAACTGTACTGTCCTCAGTGATTGTCTTTAATAAAGTATTCATGCATTAATATTCAGGTGACTATCAGTACTTATAGGTGTCATAGTGTCGCAGCTCCACCTGCTGGATGGAAAAAAGCCAATGCCAAAATGTAGATCTGATCACAAAGGCTGTGCAGGTTACAACACCAGCGCCCCCTAAAGACCACACTCTGCATGTGTCTCATAACACCAGCGCCCCCTAAAGACCACACTCTGCATGTGTCTCATAGCACCAGCGCCCCCTAAAGACCACACTCTGCATGTGTCTCATAACACCAGCGCCCCCTAAAGACCACACTCTGCATGTGTCTTATAACACCAGCGCCCCCTAAAGACCACACTCTGCATGTGTCTCATAACGCCAGCGCCCCCTAAAGACCACACTCTGCATGTGTCTCATAGCACCAGCGCCCCCTAAAGACCACACTCTGCATGTGTCTTATAACACCAGCTCCCCCTAAAGACCACACTCTGCATGTGTCTCATAGCACCAGCGCCCCCTAAAGGCCACACTCTGCATGTGTCTTATAACATCAGCGCCCCCTAAAGGCCACACTCTGCATGTGTATTATAACGCCAGCGCCTCTATTCTAAAGACCCCTTCTTTTAAAACGTCTTTTAAACTATTTTCAGCAATGGGATAATATGTTTTTTGGTGGGTAGATCTCGTTGAGCTGATCATTTTGAAAGTAGCTCTCAAGTCAAAACATTGTGTAGGCTATAGATAGACCACATATAACTAACATAAACATTGTGTATAGATAGACCACATATAACCCACTCGATTTTTGAGTATAAACACAGTTTATTATTGTCAAAGTGAAAGAGCATTTGTTGGGAGAGTTATCAGTCCAGTAGCCTACTGTAGACATTCTACAGAGAGAGTTATCAGTCCAGTAGCCTACTGTAGACATTCTACAGAGAGAGTTATCAGTCCAGTAGCCTACTGTAGACATTCTACAGAGAGAGTTATCAGTCCAGTAGCCTACTGTAGACATTCTACAGAGAGAGTTATCAGTCCAGTAGCCTACTGTAGACATTCTACAAATAAATGTTTTCAGAAATCTCTAAAATGTGACATTTCACAGTGTCTGTAGAATAGATACATTCACTAGCAATGCAAGCCTTCAGTCCTTCTGATGGTGCAGTAGCACCACCTAGTGGATGAGACAGAGATGTGCCACCAGGGGGCATATCAAACATACACACTGCTCCATTATACAGTGTCACTGTCGCTGTTATTACGTCACGTTGAGATCTAAACCCCTATGCACCGTGTGTGTTTACAGCTGTTAAACACACCACAGTAATATAGTATGTAAACTAGCGGGAACATGAACAGAGGTCAGGGGTCAGGGGTCACCAACATGTCCTTACATGGACAAATGTGTCCGTGGCCATTTTTAGATGTTCTGTTTTACACCATTATAATGTTCCTGTTTTACACACCATTATAATGTTCCTGTTTTACACAGCATTATAATGTTCCTGTTTTACACCATTATAATGTTCCTGTTTTACACCATTATAATGTTCCTGTTTTACACACCATTATAATGTTCCTGTTTTACACACCATTATAATGTTCCTGTTTTACACAGCATTATAATGTTCCTGTTTTACACAGCATTATAATGTTCCTGTTTTACACCATTATAATGTTCCTGTTTTACACACCATTATAATGTTCCTGTTTTACACAGCATTATAATGTTCCTGTTTTACACAGCATTATAATGTTCCTGTTTTACACACCATTATAATGTTCCTGTTTTACACCATTATAATGTTCCTGTTTTACACACCATTATAATGTTCTGTTTTACACACCATTATAATGTTCCTGTTTTACACCATTATAATGTTCCTGTTTTACACCATTATAATGTTCCTGTTTTACACACCATTATAATGTTCCTGTTTTACACCATTATAATGTTCCTGTTTTACACACCATTATAATGTTCCTGTTTTACACACCATTATAATGTTCCTGTTTTACACACCATTATAATGTTCTGTTTTACACACCATTATAATGTTCCTGTTTTACACCATTATAATGTTCCTGTTTTACACCATTATAATGTTCCTGTTTTACACACCATTATAATGTTCCTGTTTTACACCATTATAATGTTCCTGTTTTACACCATTATAATGTTCCTGTTTTACACACCATTATAATGTTCCTGTTTTACACCATTATAATGTTCCTGTTTTACACCATTATAATGTTCCTGTTTTACACACCATTATAATGTTCCTGTTTTACACCATTATAATGTTCCTGTTTTACACCATTATAATGTTCCTGTTTTACACACCATTATAATGTTCCTGTTTTACACCATTATAATGTTCCTGTTTTACACACCATTATAATGTTCCTGTTTTACACACCATTATAATGTTCCTGTTTTACACCATTATAATGTTCCTGTTTTACACCATTATAATGTTCCTGTTTTACACACCATTATAATGTTCCTGTTTTACACACCATTATAATGTTCTGTTTTACACACCATTATAATGTTCCTGTTTTACACACCATTATAATGTTCTGTTTTACACAGCATTATAATGTTCCTGTTTTACACCATTATAATGTTCTGTTTTACACACCATTATAATGTTCCTGTTTTACACACCATTATAATGTTCTGTTTTACACAGCATTATAATGTTCTGTTTTACACACCATTATAATGTTCTGTTTTACACACCATTATAATGTTCTGTTTTACACAGCATTATAATGTTCCTGTTTTACACCATTATAATGTTCTGTTTTACACACCATTATAATGTTCCTGTTTTACACACCATTATAATGTTCTGTTTTACACAGCATTATAATGTTCCTGTTTTACACACCATTATAATGTTCCTGTTTTACACACCATTATAATGTTCTGTTTTACACACCATTATAATGTTCCTGTTTTACACACCATTATAATGTTCCTGTTTTACACCATTATAATGTTCCTGTTTTACACACCATTATAATGTTCCTGTTTTACACACCATTATAATGTTCCTGTTTTACACACCATTATAATGTTCCTGTTTTACACCATTATAATGTTCCTGTTTTACACACCATTATAATGTTCCTGTTTTACACACCATTATAATGTTCCTGTTTTACACAGCATTATAATGTTCCTGTTTTACACACCATTATAATGTTCCTGTTTTACACACCATTATAATGTTCCTGTTTTACACACCATTATAATGTTCCTGTTTTACACACCATTATAATGTTCCTGTTTTACACAGCATTATAATGTTCCTGTTTTACACAGCATTATAATGTTCCTGTTTTACACCATTATAATGTTCCTGTTTTACACACCATTATAATGTTCCTGTTTTACACACCATTATAATGTTCCTGTTTTACACACCATTATAATGTTCCTGTTTTACACACCATTATAATGTTCCTGTTTTACACACCATTATAATGTTCCTGTTTTACACAGCATTATAATGTTCCTGTTTTACACAGCATTATAATGTTCCTGTTTTACACACCATTATAATGTTCCTGTTTTACACAGCATTATAATGTTCCTGTTTTACACACCATTATAATGTTCCTGTTTTACACACCATTATAATGTTCCTGTTTTACACAGCATTATAATGTTCCTGTTTTACACACCATTATAATGTTCCTGTTTTACACACCATTATAATGTTCCTGTTTTACACACCATTATAATGTTCCTGTTTTACACACCATTATAATGTTCCTGTTTTACACACCATTATAATGTTCCTGTTTTACACACCATTATAATGTTCCTGTTTTACACACCATTATAATGTTCCTGTTTTACACACCATTATAATGTTCCTGTTTTACACAGCATTATAATGTTCCTGTTTTACACAGCATTATAATGTTCCTGTTTTACACAGCATTATAATGTTCCTGTTTTACACACCATTATAATGTTCCTGTTTTGATCATGAGACCCAATTACTGAATGTCAGTCTCCAGGTTTTCTCCAGAATATGTATAACAATTATTTGTTATGGCACAATGTATGGCATATTAGGAGTCCAACTAGTACTGGTGGTTCTCAAATGTTTTATTTGAAGAGACCCCCTTGTCCAAGTGTTCCAAATGGACCCTTACAGGTCCATTTGGTTCCATTTGAACACTCTCGGAGTTACAGACCTGTTGTGGTCATTCAGGGCTTTCTATTCATGTGTTTTCTGGTGATATTAGGCCTACTGTCCGTTCATTTCGTAGGTCCGTGGCAAAAACATGGACTGTTGACAAAAATGTCCACGACAAGCCAACACGGCGATGAGCGCTGCGTATGAAGCATCAATGCAAGACTTTTACAGATCATTCATCAAAAAACAAAAAAAACAAACAAACAATACAAAAACATGTTTTCTTTTTAATGTTCTTATTATGTTCATGTAATGTGCAATGTAATCACCAACTGTACTGATAAAACCTATAAGTATTGACACTGCTAATACTGCGTTGATAGACTGGCCAGCCATGTGTTCCTCAGAACAGTCTAGGTATAGGGTGCTGACTGAGTTAATTACTGCAGTAATTACAATAATATTATATATTGCATTAGCATTATCATAGACACTATGGTAGTATTCTAGCCGTGCTTAAACCACGATATGTCAGCGGCTAATCAAAACAAACAATTCAGCCATGGTTTTCTCTCAGAGAGCAGCAGACTGGGTGGCTAGGCTAGAGCTAGTTTCTGTTCTCTCAGAGAGCAGCAGACTGGGTGGCTAGGCTAGAGCTAGTTTCTGTTCTCTCAGAGAGCAGCAGACTGGGTGGCTAGGCTAGAGCTAGTTTCTGTTCTCTCAGAGTGCAGCAGACTGGGTGGCTAGGCTAGAGCTGGTTTCTGTTCTCTCAGAGAGCAGCAGACTGGGTGGCTAGGCTAGAGCTGGTTTCTGTTCTCTCAGAGAGCAGCAGACTGGGTGGCTAGGCTAGAGATAGTTTCTGTTCTCCCAGAGAGCAGCAGACTGGGTGGCTAGGCTAGAGCTAGTTTCTGTTCTCCCAGAGCGCAACAGACTGGGTGGCTAGGCTAGAGCTGGTTTCTTGGGACTAGTCGTAGTGGCTACATCTGTCATTAAAACAATAAGATATTTTTCAGCGATAATCTTAGTTTTAAGGGATTTAAGGGACTGCAATATTACACTGGAGGGTGTTCTTTATCGTCATTAATGCACTTCTTCGATACCTTTCGCTACTCCTAGTTCCTACGGCACCGCAGGCGTGCATTAATGACTATAAAGAACACCCTCTAGTTCCTACGGCACCGCAGGCGTGCATTAATGACTATAAAGAACACCCTCTAGTTCCTACGGCACCGCAGGCGTGCATTAATGACTATAAAGAACACCCTCTAGTTCCTACGGCACCGCAGGCGTGCATTAATGACTATAAAGAACACCCTCTAGTTCCTACGGCACCGCAGGCGTGCATTAATGACTATAAAGAACACCCTCTAGTTCCTACGGCACCGCAGGCATGCATTAATGACTATAAAGAACACCCTCTCGTGTCATATTGCTTAATTAACAGCATATTAGTTTACCATGTGATTCTGGTAGCTATATAGGCTACAGTGGTGGAAACTGGAAAGTATAATGTATGATGTAGACTTGTTTCTTTTGTAGCCTACTTTTACTTCTAGGCCCACTCCACCATATGTCCTTCTAGGCCCACTCCACCATATGTCCTTCTAGGCCCACTCCACCATATCTCCTTCTAGGCCCACTCCACCATATGTCCTTCTAGGCCCACTCCACCATATCTCCTTCTAGGCCCACTCCACCATATGTCCTTCTAGGCCCACTCCACCATATCTCCTTCTAGGCCCACTCCACCATATCTCCTTCTAGGCCCACTCCACCATATCTCCTTCTAGGCCCACTCCACCATATCTCCTTCTAGGCCCACTCCACCATATCTCCTTCTAGGCCCACTCCACCATATCTCCTTCTAGGCCCACTCCACCATATCTCCTTCTAGGCCCACTCCACCATAATGTCCTTCTAGGCCCACTCCACCATATCTCCTTCTAGGCCCACTCCACCATATCTCCTTCTAGGCCCACTCCACCATATCTCCTTCTAGGCCCACTCCACCATATGTCCTTCTAGGCCCACTCCACCATATCTCCTTCTAGGCCCACTCCACCATATGTCCTTCTAGGCCCACTCCACCATATGTCCTTCTAGGCCCACTCCACCATATCTCCTTCTAGGCCCACTCCACCATATGTCCTTCTAGGCCCACTCCACCATATCTCCTTCTAGGCCCACTCCACCATATCTCCTTCTAGGCCCACTCCACCATATGTCCTTCTAGGCCCACTCCACCATATCTCCTTCTAGGCCTACTCCACCATATCTCCTTCTAGGCCCACTCCACCATATGTCCTTCTAGGCCCACTCCACCATATCTCCAGGCGAATGTTGTGCTATTATTATTCCAGAAAAATGTGACATTTGATTCCATGTTTAAACTCTGGGGACCACCACATAATACTATACACTGGAAGAATCCTCACGGTTATTCAATGGGACCCCCCCCCCCCCCCCCCCCCCCTCCCTAAACAAAGACAGACAACGTGTGTTCCACCGTGCAACTCTAATACAGTAGCCTGGCCATTGGAAGGTGTTACACCAAATGTGGTGTCTTCAAACCTCCGACAAACTTGATTTGTATTGCACCCACATGGGTGGTCTCATTGACTTCAATGTTAATGTCATATTAGACCACATGGGTGGTCCACATGGGACCACATGGGTGGTCTCATTGACTTCAATGTTAATGTCATATTAGACCACATGGGTGGTCCACATGGGACCACATGGGTGGTCTCATTGACTTCAATGTTAATGTCATATTAGACCACATGGGTGGTCCACATGGGACCACATGGGTGGTCTCATTGACTTCAATGTTAATGTCATATTAGACCACATGGGTGGTCCACATGGGACCACATGGGTGGTGTCATTGACTTCAATGTTAATGTCATATTAGACCACATGGGACCACATGGGTGGTCTCATTGACTTCAATGTTAATGTCATATTAATGTAACATTTTCTCCTTCCACCTTTTCATGAACATGCAAAGGTGGAACCCCCCCAAAGGACAACTGGGGACCCCCGGACCCCAACATTGAGAATCACTGTTCAAAATCCATTCCTAAAAAGTAGATGGCGATCTAACCAGTAGATCATTGCAGGTAAACCTGAATGCCTCTAAAAATATATATATATATAAAATGAAAATATAAAAGATATTTATAAATAAAATGACAAAACTCCTCCTCTTTCTGCAATCTGCCTTCAGAACTTCTACAGTAGGCAAACCCCCACAATGCAATGCTTTGTTTGTGTTGCGAGCAAACGCCAGTAGCATTACAAAGTTATTTAAAAAAAATCACACCCGTGTGAAGTGAGGGGCGCTCTTATCATCGCACATCATCATCATTTTGCTCAGACACGTGCATTCTCCATTCATTGTAAATTTGTGTTGGACGAAAGTAGCCGATTTGCTCGTCCACATATATGACATAAATTCTCATTTCATTGTCAATGGGAATTTTATGTTTGTGCAAGACGAAAATCTACACTACTAGCTGAAGGTATAGGAGGGGCTAGTGCGCCTCAAAAATGTGTGAGGCAAAGAACCCGAAAATCTACCACCTCCATACAGAATGGGAGTAAAACTTAATTTCCCACTACTGTTACCCATTCCAAGTGCGTTTGTCTTATTATGTATATCCAAAGCCCCGCTCAGGTAAAACATTTCTTTTTTTGGTGGGTAGGTCTTGTTGAGCTGGTCATTTTAAGAAAGTAGCCTAGTTCTCAAGTAAAAAAAAGTGTGGACACCGCCCTGAAAAATAAGAAGTATCAACGTAGTCCTTCACACCAGAAGCTTCTTATACTGGCTCTTCAGGCCTTCAGCAGTGGAGGAGGAGTTGTTGTTATTGTGTTTCTTGGCGCTGGACGACTTGAGGCTGGACTTGAAGAAGGTTCTGGAGCTGGTGCTCCTGGACGACTCGTAGGAGTGGACGCCGCTCTTACCGCCACTGGCGGAGTCCGATGACGCGCGGCACCTGGAATGGAAAAATATGAATTCATGCTTAAAACGTAACCTGACATTCCTTTGTGTTAATGTCCATTCAGGGTGAAGTGTTGAATCAGGCAGAAGAACAACAAACAGATTAGGATGTGACCCAGCTTGACTGAGGGACTGCCATTGGATTAGATTAGCCATGTGACCCAGCTTGACTGAGGGACTGCCATTGGATTGTTTTATTAGCCATGTGACCCAGCTTGACTGAGGGACTGCCATTGGATTGTTTTTTTTGTCATTGTCGTTTTTTTCACGTCATTTGAAAGCAGGGAATCATAGCTTCAAATTGACATATTGGTTGTTCAGTTTGACCCACCAGTTTTGGAGATATGGCTTATAGAGTAATGTCTTGCAGAGAAACAGTGAGTTGAGAAAACAGGCTTGAAAGGTTCACTTCTGTGGTCTCTAACATTACACCTAGCTACATGTTTAAGCATACGACTGCCATAAGGCTTAATTTTGGGTATATTTTTGTTCCTTATTTTGTATATTATTTATTCGCCCCTGAAACTACCTTTACATGTTATTTGAGTTACCTGAAACTACCTTTACATGTTATTTGAGTTACCTGAAACTACCTTTACACGTTATTTGAGTTAAACTAAACTGAAACTACCTTTACATGTTATTTGAGTTACCTGAAACTACCTTTACATGTTATTTGAGTTACCTGAAACTACCTTTACATGTTATTTGAGTTAAACTAAACTGAAACTACCTTTACATGTTATTTGAGTTAAACTAAACTGAAACTACCTTTACATGTTATTTGAGTTACCTGAAACTACCTTTACATGTTATTTGAGTTAAACTAAACTGAAACTACCTTTACATGTTATTTGAGTTACCTGAAACTACCTTTACATGTTATTTGAGTTAAACTAAACTGAAACTACCTTTACATGTTATTTGAGTTACCTGAAACTACCTTTACATGTTATTTGAGTTACCTGAAACTACCTTTACATGTTATTTGAGTTAAACTAAACTGAAACTACCTTTACATGTTATTTGAGTTACCTGAAACTACCTTTACATGTTATTTGAGTTACCTGAAACTACCTTTACATGTTATTTGAGTTACCTGAAACTACCTTTACATGTTATTTGAGTTAAACTAAACTGAAACTACCTTTACATGTTATTTGAGTTACCTGAAACTACCTTTACATGTTATTTGAGTTAAACTAAACTGAAACTACCTTTACATGTTATTTGAGTTACCTGAAACTACCTTTACATGTTATTTGAGTTACCTGAAACTACCTTTACATGTTATTTGAGTTGAACTAAACTGAAACTACCTTTACATGTTATTTGAGTTAAACTAAACTGAAACTACCTTTACATGTTATTTGAGTTACCTGAAACTACCTTTACATGTTATTTGAGTTACCTGAAACTACCTTTACATGTTATTTGAGTTACCTGAAACTACCTTTACATGTTATTTGAGTTAAACTAAACTGAAACTACCTTTACATGTTATTTGAGTTACCTGAAACTACCTTTACATGTTATTTGAGTTAAACTAAACTGAAACTACCTTTACATGTTATTTGAGTTACCTGAAACTACCTTTACATGTTATTTGAGTTACCTGAAACTACCTTTACATGTTATTTGAGTTGAACTAAACTGAAACTACCTTTACATGTTATTTGAGTTAAACTAAACTGAAACTACCTTTACATGTTATTTGAGTTACCTGAAACTACCTTTACATGTTATTTGAGTTACCTGAAACTACCTTTACATGTTATTTGAGTTACCTGAAACTACCTTTACATGTTATTTGAGTTACCTGAAACTACCTTTACATGTTATTTGAGTTAAACTAAACTGAAACTACCTTTACATGTTATTTGAGTTACCTGAAACTACCTTTACATGTTATTTGAGTTACCTGAAACTACCTTTACATGTTATTTGAGTTACCTGAAACTACCTTTACATGTTATTTGAGTTACCTGAAACTACCTTTACATGTTATTTGAGTTACCTGAAACTACCTTTACATGTTATTTGAGTTGAACTAAACTGAAACTACCTTTACATGTTATTTGAGTTAAACTAAACTGAAACTACCTTTACATGTTATTTGAGTTACCTGAAACTACCTTTACATGTTATTTGAGTTACCTGAAACTACCTTTACATGTTATTTGAGTTAAACTAAACTGAAACTACCTTTACATGTTATTTGAGTTACCTGAAACTACCTTTACATGTTATTTGAGTTAAACTAAACTGAAACTACCTTTACATGTTATTTGAGTTACCTGAAACTACCTTTACATGTTATTTGAGTTACCTGAAACTACCTTTACATGTTATTTGAGTTACCTGAAACTACCTTTACATGTTATTTGAGTTAAACTAAACTGAAACTACCTTTACATGTTATTTGAGTTACCTGAAACTACCTTTACATGTTATTTGAGTTACCTGAAACTACCTTTACATGTTATTTGAGTTACCTGAAACTACCTTTACATGTTATTTGAGTTACCTGAAACTACCTTTACATGTTATTTGAGTTAAACTAAACTGAAACTACCTTTACATGTTATTTGAGTTACCTGAAACTACCTTTACATGTTATTTGAGTTGAACTAAACTGAAACTACCTTTACATGTTATTTGAGTTAAACTAAACTGAAACTACCTTTACATGTTATTTGAGTTACCTGAAACTACCTTTACATGTTATTTGAGTTAAACTAAACTGAAACTACCTTTACATGTTATTTGAGTTAAACTAAACTGAAACTACCTTTACATGTTATTTGAGTTACCTGAAACTACCTTTACATGTTATTTGAGTTACCTGAAACTACCTTTACATGTTATTTGAGTTAACTGAAACTACCTTTACATGTTATTTGAGTTACCTGAAACTACCTTTACATGTTATTTGAGTTACCTGAAACTACATTTACATGTTATTTGAGTTAAACTAAACTGAAACTACCTTTACATGTTATTTGAGTTACCTGAAACTACCTTTACATGTTATTTGAGTTAAACTAAACTGAAACTACCTTTACATGTTATTTGAGTTACCTGAAACTACCTTTACATGTTATTTGAGTTAAACTAAACTGAAACTACCTTTACATGTTATTTGAGTTACCTGAAACTACCTTTACATGTTATTTGAGTTACCTGAAACTACCTTTACATGTTATTTGAGTTACCTGAAACTACCTTTACATGTTATTTGAGTTACCTGAAACTACCTTTACATGTTATTTGAGTTACCTGAAACTACCTTTACATGTTATTTGAGTTACCTGAAACTACCTTTACATGTTATTTGAGTTACCTGAAACTACCTTTACATGTTATTTGAGTTAAACTAAACTGAAACTACCTTTACATGTTATTTGAGTTAAACTAAACTGAAACTACCTTTACATGTTATTTGAGTTACCTGAAACTACCTTTACATGTTATTTGAGTTAAACTAAACTGAAACTACCTTTACATGTTATTTGAGTTACCTGAAAGTACCTTTACATGTTATTTGAGTTACCTGAAACTACATTTACATGTTATTTGAGTTACCTGAAACTACCTTTACATGTTATTTGAGTTACCGGAAGTAGTAATTGTGTGATTTGTTCCGGAACCTTTAAATAGTGTAGTTTAACCTTTTTTACAAGTAGGTAACATCAACGCTTCCGCTCGTTCATGAGCGTTTGAACGTGCAGTAAGACAGACATGTATGTTCTTGAAGTGTTTCTGAATCATGGTATCCAAGTCAACATTATACGGCTTGAATAGTGGGTTAATTGTATTGCTTCATTCAGTTTGTGTTGCTGTGAGTCTGTCGTGGGCACTTGGATTCATTCAGTTTGTGTTGCTGTGAGTTTGTCGTGGGCACTTGGCTTCATTCAGTTTGTGTTGCATGAGTCTGTCGTGGGCACTTGGCTTCATTCAGTTTGTGTTGCTGTGAGTCTGTCGTGGGCACTTGGATTCATTCAGTTTGTGTTGCATGAGTCTGTCGTGGGCACTTGGCTTCATTCAGTTTGTGTTGCATGAGTCTGTCGTGGGCACTTGGCTTCATTCAGTTTGTGTTGCATGAGTCTGTCGTGGGCACTTGGCTTCATTCAGTTTGTGTTGCATGAGTCTGTCGTGGGCACTTGGCTTCATTCAGTTTGTGTTGCATGAGTCTGTCGTGGGCACTTGGATTCATTCAGTTTGTGTTGCTGTGAGTCTGTCGTGGGCACTTGGCTTCATTCAGTTTGTGTTGCATGAGTCTGTCGTGGGCACTTGGATTCATTCAGTTTGTGTTGCTGTGAGTCTGTCGTGGGCAATTGGATTCATTCAGTTTGTGTTGCATGAGTCTGTCGTGGGCACTTGGCTTCATTCAGTTTGTGTTGCATGAGTCTGTCGTGGGCACTTGGATTCATTCAGTTTGTGTTGCTGTGAGTCTGTCGTGGGCAATTGGATTCATTCAGTTTGTGTTGCATGAGTCTGTCGTGGGCACTTGGCTTCATTCAGTTTGTTTTGCTTGAGTCTGTCGTGGGCACTTGGCTTCATTCAGTTTGTGTTGCTGTGAGTCTGTCGTGGGCACTTGGCTTCATTCAGTTTGTGTTGCTGTGAGTCTGTCGTGGGCACTTGGATTCATTCAGTTTGTGTTGCTGTGAGTCTGTCGTGGGCACTTGGCTTCATTCAGTTTGTGTTGCATGAGTCTGTCGTGGGCACTTGGCTTCATTCAGTTTGTGTTGCTGTGAGTCTGTCGTGGGCACTTGGATTCATTCAGTTTGTGTTGCATGAGTCTGTCGTGGGCACTTGGCTTCATTCAGTTTGTGTTGCATGAGTCTGTCGTGGGCACTTGGCTTCATTCAGTTTGTGTTGCATGAGTCTGTCGTGGGCACTTGGCTTCATTCAGTTTGTGTTGCATGAGTCTGTCGTGGGCACTTGGCTTCATTCAGTTTGTGTTGCATGAGTCTGTCGTGGGCACTTGGATTCATTCAGTTTGTGTTGCTGTGAGTCTGTCGTGGGCAATTGGATTCATTCAGTTTGTGTTGCATGAGTCTGTCGTGGGCACTTGGCTTCATTCAGTTTGTGTTGCATGAGTCTGTCGTGGGCACTTGGCTTCATTCAGTTTGTGTTGCTGTGAGTCTGTCGTGGGCACTTGGATTCATTCAGTTTGTGTTGCTGTGAGTCTGTCGTGGGCACTTGGATTCATTCAGTTTGTGTTGCTGTGAGTCTGTCGTGGGCACTTGGCTTCATTCAGTTTGTGTTGCTGTGAGTCTGTCGTGGGCACTTGGATTCATTCAGTTTGTGTTGCTGTGAGTCTGTCGTGGGCACTTGGATTCATTCCCCCCCTTGAGTCTATATGCAGCAAGCAAGGTGTGTTATTTGTATTCTCTTTTGTTTCACATTCATTTACTTGTATTGTACAATGTTATGACTTGATTTGATGTTAATACGAGTGTTTGTTTGTTTATGCTTTATTTTATGTAGTTGGACGGTTGGTTTTGAGCTTTGACAAGAGCTTGAATAAATCCATTCAGTATCCAGAACTACTGTGTCGTTTTATGACTATGGCGGGAGTGACAAAGCATTTATTTCATATTTACATGTCTTCTGTGGACTCTAACATTACACTATAGCTACACGTTTAAGCATTTATTTCATATTTACATGTCTTCTGTGGACTCTAACATTACACTATAGCTACATGTTTAAGCATTTATTTCATATTTACATGTCTTCTGTGGACTAACATTACACTATAGCTACATGTTTAAGCATTTATTTCATATTTACATGTCTTCTGTGGACTAACATTACACTATAGCTACATGTTTAAGCATTTATTTCATATTTACATGTCTTCTGTGGTCTCTAACATTACACTATAGCTACACGTTTAAGCATTTATTTCATATTTACATGTCTTCTGTGGACTAACATTACACTATAGCTACACGTTTAAGCATTTATTTCATATTTACATGTCTTCTGTGGACTCTAACATTACACTATAGCTACACGTTTAAGCATTTATTTCATATTTACATGTCTTCTGTGAACTCTAACATTACACTATAGCTACACGTTTAAGCATTTATTTCATATTTACATGTCTTCTGTGGACTAACATTACACTATAGCTACATGTTTAAGCATTTATTTCATATTTACATGTCTTCTGTGGACTAACATTACACTATAGCTACATGTTTAAGCATTTATTTCATATTTACATGTCTTCTGTGGACTCTAACATTACACTATAGCTACACGTTTAAGCATTTATTTCATATTTACATGTCTTCTGTGGACTAACATTACACTATAGCTACATGTTTAAGCATTTATTTCATATTTACATGTTTTCTGTGGACTAACATTACACTATAGCTACATGTTTAAGCATTTATTTCATATTTACATGTCTTCTGTGGTCTCTAACATTACACTATAGCTACACGTTTAAGCATTTATTTCATATTTACATGTCTTCTGTGGACTAACATTACACTATAGCTACATGTTTAAGCATTTATTTCATATTTACATGTCTTCTGTGGACTCTAACATTACACTATAGCTACACGTTTAAGCATTTATTTCATATTTACATGTCTTCTGTGGACTAACATTACACCTAGCTACATGTTTAAGCATTTATTTCATATTTACATGTCTTCTGTGGACTCTAACATTACACCTAGCTACACGTTTAAGTATTTATTTCATATTTACATGTCTTCTGTGGACTCTAACATTACACCTAGCTACATGTTTAAGCATTTATTTCATATTTACATGCCGATTTCAGCTCTGAAGATTCTGCCTGTGCTATTAACTCGTTTTGGATTAAACAGTAATAGTCTTGCCTCTGTATCAAAAAGAGTCACATATATAGTTAGGCGATCTATTTGCCATTCTAAAACCATCTGTTACGCACCCCAGCGCGGCTCCCAGCTGCCTCTGGCACTGCGACGAGCCAAAGTAGTAGACCAGCGGGTCCAGGCAGCAGCTGGCGCTGCCCACGCACATGAAGACCAGGTAGAGGGCGTAGGAGCCGTCGGGGGGCGTGGCGTAGCGCCCGCTCAGCTGCAGGTAGTGGACCAGGAGCAGCACGTTGGACGGCGTGAAGCACGCCACGAACAGCACCAGCACCGTCAGAGCCATCACCACCGCGCGGGCCTTACGGCGGGAACGGCCCGTCACGCCCAGAGGGATCCTGGTGTTGGAGAGGACGAGGAGGAGGAGGAGGAGTTAGAGCACCTTTTCATGTTAAAAGGACCTCCATATTGACACTAGTCAGCCCGCGGACCCCCATTTGAAAATATATGCCAGGGACCCCCATAAGAGTTTTACGGCTCTAGCAGTGATTCTCAATACCATTTACATTTTAAGGACCCTGCAGTTTGACATGCATTAGTCTACGCGGACCCCCATTTAATGGCATTTCTATCTCTGGGACCCCCAATGTATATTGTAAAATCAATGTTAATTTAACTCTGACCGTGTACACACATAACATAAGTCATAAGGTTCATAGTTTCATTGGTTCAATATCTATAATAATCCACAGACGCACTAAAAGACTTTCACTTTCTAAAATGTTTCACAAATAGCAGATCTATACGACGTTATGCTTCTAAAAGCCAGACATGTTTTAAATATTGCCCTTAAAAGGAGCCTGTATTCTAATGTCACATGTTTGTCTGGTACTGTTGCCTCAGTCACTTTACAGAACAGTGACACTGATGCATTTATATTTACACTGAAGATTGTTTTCCACTGAATACTTTGAAGAGAATCTGTCTCGTGTTTGGTCTTTTTCTCATTTAAACCTAAATATCACCCTGCCTCCGTAGCTCAGTGGCCTGGCTAGTGCAGGGACATGCAGAGAGTGCTAGAGGGGCAGGGGCTGACATCTCCTAAGAGGAGCACTTTTGGACAAAAATAGCGTTGTACGCTTTGTCCTCACCTGTTTTTCTGTCGTAGAACAGCGGAGCAGCATATGTATTCACTCCTAAAATGTTTATATAAAACTGTATGTATATGGGCTAAATGTAAAAAAGAAAAAAAAAGTAAAGGAATACATCAACGATGTGTCTTTGTGTCATATGAAATTAGTAGGAGATTTCCAACTTTACAAGCAAGCAATGCATTTAAAAACAATGTTGCAAGTTAGATGCGTAAGCCATTTAAACAGTGTTTTGCATGATGAGCGCATACATGCGAGGATTTGGGCTGTCTGTGCTGAAATATTTCCATGGAGAGTATAGTGCAGCGCTGCAGCTGCGGAGAGTCCCAACTTGGGTAGCCTACTGTAGCCGAATCTACAGCAGGCCGATGTCTTTCTGGAGTTACAGTATGTGCAATCTCCTCCTCGTTTAATAAACCCGACGCGTCGCTCGAATGCCAAATGTGCCGTGCCAGCGCAAGTGGGAACGCATCGGAGATAGTATAGCCTAAGCCAGCCTGCAGCCCACCATACCACCACCACTGTCCAGTGCCACATGAGGCTACGGTTTTGGCTGCAATATTCATATAATTGACAGTTGACAGCGAGGCAATTTAAATAGACTGTCGGACGTGCATGGTCAATTGGTCACGGTGTCACGGACGGACCACAGTGATAGAGAGAGACAGACAGGACAGGAGATGCACCTTGCAAAACAGCAGCGCGTGCGCGCCTATTTGTTATATAATTCATGGTTCACAGGTTCAGGTTTTCGTTCACTAATATATCTTGTTGTATATTAAATGAATAAAGACTTTAATAATTTAATATACAACTAACAACACAGTGACAGTTGCTTGCAAATTGCGATATGTGCGTGCGTGCGTGCGTGCGGGGGGTGAGGCGGGCAGCAATGGAAGCGAAGCGAGAGGAGAAACAGACAGGGTAGTCCTACAGCTTTATTTAATTCATGCAGGTTTATTTATTTAAGATACAACAAGTTGCGTGTGCGTGCGTGCGTCTGTGTGTGTGTGTGTGTATGGGAGGGGGCAGCAGAAACTTTTTTTCCCTGTAACCATGGTTTCCAGGTCGTATTGCAGTTGTTCATGTCGCAAAACCGAGGGCGCGGCTAGATTTTATAGGGCGTGCCAGATTGATTTCAGCCGTCACATTTATCACTGCTAGGAATGAAATTAGGAAGGAACAGCTGTCTGCGATCACTTTGTAAATGCCGACCCGACGCGGGTGTACTACGAATCCTACACTCGAATTTGGGGCAGAATTTCCACTCGATTGATAAATGAGGGCCTATGACTCTGCCTCCAGCGGAAAGCCTTCCTGACCTGCTCAGGGTCCAGATGACGCGCGTGTAGCACACGGCGGTGACCACCAGGGGGAGGAAGAACAGACAGCAGGACAGCACGCAGAAGTAGATCATGTAGAAGTTCCTCAGATCGCCTTCGTCGTACTGGACGTCGTGGCAGGTGGTGATGTCCATTTCCTGTTAGACACACAGACAGACAGACAGACAGACAGCTTTTTCATATCAAGGGACATTATTTATTCAGCATTTTCATGAGCCACGGACCACCATGTGAGGACATTTAGCCTCTCAGACCCATGTGATGACATTTAGCCTCTCAGACCCATTTGAGCCACGGACCACCATCTGATGACATTTAGCCTCTCAGACCCATGTGATGACATTTAGCCTCTCAGACCCATCTGAGCCACGGACCACCGTTTGATGACATTTAGCCTCTCAGACCCATCTGAGCCACGGACCACCGTTTGATGACATTTAGCCTCTCAGACCCATTTGAGCCACGGACCACCATGTGATGACATTTAGCCTCTCAGACCCATTTGAGCCACGGACCACCATCTGATGACATTTAGCCTCTCAGACCCATGTGATGACATTTAGCCTCTCAGACCCATGTGATGACATTTAGCCTCTCAGACCCATTTGATGACATTTAGCCTCTCAGACCCATCTGAGCCACGGACCACCGTTTGATGACATTTAGCCTCTCAGACCCATTTGAGCCACGGACCACCGTTTGATGAAATTTAGCCTCTCAGACCCATCTGAGCCACGGACCACCATCTGATGACATTTAGCCTCTCAGACCCATTTGAGCCACGGACCACCATCTGATGACATTTAGCCTCTCAGACGCAAACAAGACTTAGAACGTTGAATGTTGTCGTTGGATATACGATTTTGTCCACAATTCCATGCATTAGGAGAGATAACATGATGTTGGTACCATTAGGAGAGATAACATGGTGTTGGTACCATTAGGAGAGATAACATGGTGTTGGTACCATTAGGAGAGATAACATGGTGTTGGTACCATTAGGAGAGATAACATGATGTTGGTACCATTAGGAGAGATAACATGATGTTGGTACCATTAGGAGAGATAACATGGTGTTGGTACCATTAGGAGAGATAACATGGTGTTGGTACCATTAGGAGAGATAACATGATGTTGGTACCATTAGGAGAGATAACATGGTGTTGGTACCATTAGGAGAGATAACATGGTGTTGGTACCATTAGGAGAGATAACATGATGTTGGTACCATTAGGAGAGATAACATGATGTTGGTACCATTAGGAGAGATAACATGATGTTGGTACCATTAGGAGAGATAACATGGTGTTGGTACCATTAGGAGAGATAACATGATGTTGGTACCATTAGGAGAGATAACATGATGTCGGTACCATTAGGAGAGATAACATGATGTTGGTACCATTAGGAGAGATAACATGATGTTGGTACCATTAGGAGAGATAACATGATGTTGGTACCATTAGGAGAGATAACATGATGTTGGTACCATTAGGAGAGATAACATGATGTTGTTACCATTAGGAGAGATAACATGATGTTGGTACCATTAGGAGAGATAACATGATGTTGGTACCATTAGGAGAGATAACATGATGTTGTTACCATTAGGAGAGATAACATGATGTTGGTACCATTAGGAGAGATAACATGATGTTGTTACCATTAGGAGAGATAACATGATGTTGGTACCATTAGGAGAGATAACATGATGTTGGTACCATTAGGAGAGATAACATGATGTTGGTACCATTAGGAGAGATAACATGATGTTGTTACCATTAGGAGAGATAACATGATGTTGGTACCATTAGGAGAGATAACATGATGTTGGTACCATTAGGAGAGATAACATGATGTTGGTACCATTAGGAGAGATAACATGGTGTTGGTACTTGGTACCATTAGGAGAGATAACATGATGTTGGTACCATTAGGAGAGATAACATGGTGTTGGTACCATTAGGAGAGATAACATGGTGTTGGTACCATTAGGAGAGATAACATGGTGTTGGTACCATTAGGAGAGATAACATGATGTTGGTACCATTAGGAGAGATAACATGATGTTGGTACCATTAGGAGAGATAACATGATGTTGGTACCATTAGGAGAGATAACATGATGTTGGTACCATTAGGAGAGAGAACATGATGTTGGTACCATTAGGAGAGATAACATGGTGTTGGTACCATTAGGAGAGACAACATGATGTTGGTACCATTAGGAGAGATAACATGGTGTTGGTACCATTAGGAGAGACAACATGATGTTGGTACCATTAGGAGAGATAACATGATGTTGGTACCATTAGGAGAGATAACATGGTGTTGGTACCATTAGGAGAGATAACATGGTGTTGGTACCATTAGGAGAGATAACATGATGTTGGTACCATTAGGAGAGATAACATGATGTCGGTACCATTAGGAGAGATAACATGGTGTTGGTACCATTAGGAGAGATAACATGGTGTTACCATTAGGAGAGATAACATGATGTTGGTACCATTAGGAGAGATAACATGGTGTCGGTACCATTAGGAGAGATAACATGGTGTCGGTACCATTAGGAGAGATAACATGATGTTGGTACCATTAGGAGAGATAACATGGTGTTGGTACCATTAGGAGAGATAACATGATGTTGGTACCATTAGGAGAGATAACATGATGTTGGTACCATTAGGAGAGATAACATGGTGTCGGTACCATTAGGAGAGATAACTAATAATGTAATATAATGTGTACACATATAATTGTGTAGACATCTGGTAAATTAACTAATGCACTCTTGAGAGTGTCAAATGCATTTCATTTTACGCTTTCATTTATGACCCTCAAAATGGTAAATGGTGCATTTATATAGCGCCTTTATCCAGGGCGCTTTACATACACACCCATTCACACACATTCACACACCTTTACATAGATTGTGCATTACATTCACCCATTCACACACCTTTACATAGATTGTGCATTACATTCACCCATTCACACACACATTCACACACCTTTACATAGATTGTGCATTACATTCACCCATTCACGCACACATTCACACACCTTTACATAGATTGTGCATTACATTCACCCATTCACACACACATTCACACACCTTTACATAGATTGTGCATTACATTCACCCATTCACACACACATTCACACACCTTTACATAGATGGTGCATTACATTCACCCATTCACACACACATTCACACCTTTACATAGATTGTGCATTACATTCACCCATTCACACACCTTTACATAGATTGTGCATTACATTCACCCATTCACACACACATTCACACACCTTTACATAGATTGTGCAATACATTCACCCATTCACACACACATTCACACACCTTTACATAGATTGTGCATTACATTCACCCATTCACACACACATTCACACACCTTTACATAGATTGTGCATTACATTCACCCATTCACACACACATTCACACACCTTTACATAGATGGTGCATTACATTCACCCATTCACACACACACACATTCACACACCTTTACATAGATTGTGCATTACATTCACCTATTCACACACACATTCATACACCTTTACATAGATTGTACATTACATTCACCCATTCACACACACATTCACACACCTTTACATAGATTGTGCATCACATACACCCATTCACACACATTCATACACCGATTGCGGCGGAAGCCATGCAAGGTACCAACCAGCACATTGGGAGCAATTGGGGGTTCAGTGTCTTGCCCATGAAGGACACTTCGACATGTAGACAGGAGGAGCCGGGATTCGAACCGCCGACCCATGGATCATTGGATGACCTGCTCTACCTTTTGAGCCACAGTCGCCCTCAAAAAATGTGCATGCGCACGCACACACACGCACGCACGCACGCACGCACGCACGCACACACACACACACACACACACACACACACACACACACACACACACACACACACACACACACACACACACACACACACCCCTACCTACCTCCAGGTACATGGTCTGCTGGTTCAGTACCAGGGGCACGGACCCCCCCAGCGCCACCATCCACGCCGTGGCGCAGGCTGCCACGGCGTTCTGGGACTTCCTCCACACCAGGGAGTCGATGGGGTAGACCACGGCCAGCAGGCGGTCCACCGCGATGCACGTGATGAGCAGCACCGAGCAGTACCTGAGGAGAGAGAGAGAGAGGCAGTTAAGACCTATAGTCTGAGGACACACAGACTCTCCACAAGGTGGGGTGAGTGCATTATGGTCATTGTCGTATAAGTAAGTGTTTCTTGTCTCCCAAACATCATTAAAACAAGATCTGGTTGCAAAAGGGGTGAAGTGGCCCTTTAAGTCCTAGCCTGAGGACACAGAGATGCAATTGCAACACACACACTCTCACGCCCGTATGGTGACCTCTGACCTCTTGGGACAGATGTGACCAAACCTCAAACGTTTCCAGTCAAACATTTGACTTGTTGGTCCGGACCGTCCCAGCAAGTCAACTACAGTACGACATTAAAACCAGTCAACTACAGTACGACATTAAAACCAGTCAACTACAGTACGACATTAAAACCAGTCAACTACAGTACGACATTAAAACCAGTCAACTACAGTACGACATTAAAACCAGTCAACTACAGTACGACATTAAAACCAGTCAACTACAGTACGACATTAAAACCAGTCAACTACAGTACGACATTAAAACCAGTCAACTACAGTACGACATTAAAACCAGTCAACTACAGTACGACATTAAAACCAGTCAACTACAGTACGACATTAAAACCAGTCAACTACAGTATGACATTAAAACCAGTCAACTACAGTACGACATTAAAACAAGTCAACTACAGTACGACATTAAAACCAGTCAACTACAGTACGACATTAAAACCAGTCAACTACAGTACGACATTAAAACAAGTCAACTACAGTACGACATTAAAACCAGTCAACTACAGTACGACATTAAAACCAGTCAACTACAGTATGACATTAAAACCAGTCAACTACAGTACGACATTAAAACAAGTCAACTACAGTACGACATTAAAACCAGTCAACTACAGTACGACATTAAAACCAGTCAACTACAGTACGACATTAAAACCAGTCAAATACAGTACGACATTAAAACCAGTCAACTACAGTACGACATTAAAACCAGTCAACTACAGTACGACTTTAAAACCAGTCAACTACAGTACGACATTAAAACCAGTCAACTACAGTACGACATTAAAACCAGTCAACTACAGTACGACATTAAAACCAGTCAACTACAGTACGACATTAAGTCAACTACAGTACGACATTAAAACCAGTCAACTACAGTACGACATTAAAACCAGTCAACTACAGTACGACATTAAAACCAGTCAACTACAGTAACGACATTAAAACCAGTCAACTACAGTACGACATTAAAACCAGTCAACTACAGTACGACATTAAAACCAGTCAACTACAGTACGACATTAAAACCAGTCAACTACAGTACGACATTAAAACCAGTCAACTACAGTACGACATTAAAACCAGTCAACTACAGTACGACATTAAAACCAGTCAACTACAGTACGACATTAAAACCAGTCAACTACAGTACGACATTAAAACCAGTCAACTACAGTACGACATTAAAACCAGTCAACTACAGTACGACATTAAAACCAGTCAACTACAGTACGACATTAAAACCAGTCAACTACAGTACGACATTAAAACCAGTCAACTACAGTACGACATTAAAACCAGTCAACTACAGTACGACATTAAAACCAGTCAACTACAGTACGACATTAAAACCAGTCAACTACAGTACGACATTAAAACCAGTCAACTACAGTACGACATTAAAACCAGTCAACTACAGTACGACATTAAAACCAGTCAACTACAGTACGACATTAAAACCAGTCAACTACAGTACGACATTAAAACCAGTCAACTACAGTACGACATTAAAACCAGTCAACTACAGTACGACATTAAAACCAGTCAACTACAGTACGACATTAAAACCAGTCAACTACAGTACGACATTAAAACCAGTCAACTACAGTACGACATTAAACCAGTCAACTACAGTACGACATTAAAACCAGTCAACTACAGTATGACATTAAAACCAGTCAACTACAGTACGACATTAAAACCAGTCAACTACAGTACGACATTAAAACCAGTCAACTACAGTAACGACATTAAAACCAGTCAACTACAGTACGACATTAAAACCAGTCAACTACAGTACGACATTAAAACCAGTCAACTACAGTATGACATTAAAACCAGTCAACTACAGTATGACATTAAAACCAGTCAACTACAGTACGACATTAAAACCAGTCAACTACAGTACCGACATTAAAACCAGTCAACTACAGTACGACATTAAAACCAGTCAACTACAGTACGACATTAAAACCAGTCAACTACAGTACGACATTAAAACCAGTCAACTACAGTATGACATTAAAACCAGTCAACTACAGTACGACATTAAAACCAGTCAACTACAGTACGACATTAAAACCAGTCAACTACAGGGTACGACATTAAAACCAGTCAACTACAGTACGACATTAAAACCAGTCAACTACAGTACGACATTAAAACCAGTCAACTACAGTATGACATTAAAACCAGTCAACTACAGTATGACATTAAAACCAGTCAACTACAGTACGACATTAAAACCAGTCAACTACAGTACGACATTAAAACCAGTCAACTACAGTACGACATTAAAACCAGTCAACTACAGTACGACATTAAAACCAGTCAACTACAGTACGACATTAAAACCAGTCAACTACAGTATGACATTAAAACCAGTCAACTACAGTACGACATTAAAACCAGTCAACTACAGTACGACATTAAAACCAGTCAACTACAGTACGACATTAAAACCAGTCAACTACAGTACGACATTAAAACCAGTCAACTACAGTACTGACATTAAAACCAGTCAACTACAGTATGACATTAAAACCAGTCAACTACAGTACGACATTAAAACCAGTCAACTACAGTATGACATTAAAACCAGTCAACTACAGTACGACATTAAAACCAGTCAACTACAGTACTGACATTAAAACCAGTCAACTACAGTACGACATTAAAACCAGTCAACTACAGTACGACATTAAAACCAGTCAACTACAGTACGACATTAAAACCAGTCAACTACAGTATGACATTAAAACCAGTCAACTACAGTATGACATTAAAACCAGTCAACTACAGTACGACATTAAAACCAGTCAACTACAGTACGACATTAAACCAGTCAACTACAGTACGACATTAAAACCAGTCAACTACAGTACGACATTAAAACCAGTCAACTACAGTACGACATTAAAACCAGTCAACTACAGTATGACATTAAAACCAGTCAACTACAGTATGACATTAAAACCAGTCAACTACAGTACGACATTAAAACCAGTCAACTACAGTAGGCCTACGACATTAAAACCAGTCAACTACAGTATGACATTAAAACCAGTCAACTACAGTACGACATTAAAACCAGTCAACTACAGTATGACATTAAAACCAGTCAACTACAGTATGACATTAAAACCAGTCAACTACAGTACGACATTAAAACCAGTCAACTACAGTACGACATTAAAACCAGTCAACTACAGTACGACATTAAAACCAGTCAACCACAGTACGACATTAAAACCAGTCAACTACAGTACGACATTAAAACCAGTCAACTACAGTATGACATTAAAACCAGTCAACTACAGTACGACATTAAAACCAGTCAACTACAGTACGACATTAAAACCAGTCAACTACAGTACGACATTAAAACCAGTCAACTACAGTATGACATTAAAACCAGTCAACTACAGTATGACATTAAAACCAGTCAACTACAGTATGACATTAAAACCAGTCAACTACAGCACGACATTAAAACCAGTCAACTACAGTATGACATTAAAACCAGTCAACTACAGTACGACATTAAAACCAGTCAACTACAGTACGACATTAAAACCAGTCAACTACAGTATGACATTAAAACCAGTCAACTACAGTACTGACATTAAAACCAGTCAACTACAGTACGACATTAAAACCAGTCAACTACAGTACGACATTAAAACCAGTCAACTACAGTACGACATTAAAACCAGTCAACTACAGTACGACATTAAAACCAGTCAACTACAGTACGACATTAAAACCAGTCAACTACAGTACGACATTAAAACCAGTCAACTACAGTACGACATTAAAACCAGTCAACTACAGTACGACATTAAAACCAGTCAACTACAGTACGACATTAAAACCAGTCAACTACAGTACGACATTAAAACCAGTCAACTACAGTATGACATTAAAACCAGTCAACTACAGTACGACATTAAAACCAGTCAACTACAGTACGACATTAAAACCAGTCAACTACAGTACGACATTAAAACCAGTCAACTACAGTACGACATTAAAACCAGTCAACTACAGTACGACATTAAAACCAGTCAACTACAGTACGACATTAAAACCAGTCAACTACAGTACGACATTAAAACCAGTCAACTACAGTATGACATTAAAACCAGTCAACTACAGTACGACATTAAAACCAGTCAACTACAGTACGACATTAAAAACCAGTCAACTACAGTACGACATTAAAACCAGTCAACTACAGTACGACATTAAAACCAGTCAACTACAGTACGACATTAAAACCAGTCAACTACAGTACGACATTAAAACCAGTCAACTACAGTATGACATTAAAACCAGTCAACTACAGTATGACATTAAAACAAGTCAACTACAGTACGACATTAAAACCAGTCAACTACAGTACGACATTAAAACCAGTCAACTACAGTACGACATTAAAACCAGTCAACTACAGTACGACATTAAAACCAGTCAACTACAGTATGACATTAAAACCAGTCAACTACAGTATGACATTAAAACCAGTCAACTACAGTACGACATTAAAACCAGTCAACTACAGTACGACATTAAAACAAGTCAACTACAGTACGACATTAAAACCAGTCAACTACAGTACGACATTAAAACCAGTCAACTACAGTACGACATTAAAACCAGTCAACTACAGTACGACATTAAAACCAGTCAACTACAGTACGACATTAAAACCAGTCAACTACAGTATGACATTAAAACCAGTCAACTACAGTACGACATTAAAACCAGTCAACTACAGTACGACATTAAAACCAGTCAACTACAGTACGACATTAAAACCAGTCAACTACAGTACGACATTAAAACAAGTCAACTACAGTACGACATTAAAACCAGTCAACTACAGTACGACATTAAAACCAGTCAACTACAGTACGACATTAAAACCAGTCAACTACAGTACGACATTAAAACCAGTCAACTACAGTACGACATTAAAACCAGTCAACTACAGTACGACATTAAAACCAGTCAACTACAGTACGACATTAAAACCAGTCAACTACAGTACGACATTAAAACAAGTCAACTACAGTACGACATTAAAACCAGTCAACTACAGTACGACATTAAAACCAGTCAACTACAGTACGACATTAAAACCAGTCAACTACAGTACGACATTAAAACCAGTCAACTACAGTACGACATTAAAACCAGTCAACTACAGTACGACATTAAAACAAGTCAACTACAGTACGACATTAAAACAAGTCAACTACAGTACGACATTAAAACAAGTCAACTACAGTACGACATTAAAACAAGTCAACTACAGTACCACATTAAAACCAGTCAACTACAGTACGACATTAAAACCAGTCAACTACAGTACGACATTAAAACCAGTCAACTACAGTACCACATTAAAACCAGTCAACTACAGTACGACATTAAAACCAGTCAACTACAGTACCACATTAAAACCAGTCAACTACAGTACGACATTAAAACCAGTCAACTACAGTACCACATTAAAACCAGTCAACTACAGTATGACATTAAAACCAGTCAACTACAGTACGACATTAAAACCAGTCAACTACAGTACCACATTAAAACCAGTCAACTACAGTACGACATTAAAACCAGTCAACTACAGTACCACATTAAAACCAGTCAACTACAGTATGACATTAAAACCAGTCAACTACAGTACGACATTAAAACCAGTCAACTACAGTACGACATTAAAACCAGTCAACTACAGTACGACATTAAAACCAGTCAACTACAGTATGACATTAAAACCAGTCAACTACAGTATGACATTAAAACCAGTCAACTACAGTACGACATTAAAACCAGTCAACTACAGTACGACATTAAAACCAGTCAACTACAGTACGACTTTAAAACCAGTCAACTACAGTACGACATTAAAACCAGTCAACTACAGTATGACATTAAAACCAGTCAACTACAGTACGACATTAAAACCAGTCAACTACAGTACGACATTAAAACCAGTCAACTACAGTATGACATTAAAACCAGTCAACTACAGTACGACATTAAAACCAGTCAACTACAGTACGACATTAAAACCAGTCAACTACAGTAACGACATTAAAACCAGTCAACTACAGTACGACATTAAAACCAGTCAACTACAGTACGACATTAAAACCAGTCAACTACAATACGACATTAAAACCAGTCAACTACAGTACGACATTAAAACCAGTCAACTACAGTACGACATTAAAACCAGTCAACTACAGTACGACATTAAAACCAGTCAACTACAGTACGACATTAAAACCAGTCAACTACAGTACCACATTAAAACCAGTCAACTACAATACGACATTAAAACCAGTCAACTACAGTACCACATTACAACCAGTCAACTACAGTACGACATTAAAACCAGTCAACTACAGTATGACATTAAAACCAGTCAACTACAGTATGACATTAAAACCAGTCAACTACAGTATGACATTAAAACCAGTCAACTACAGTATGACATTAAAACCAGTCAACTACAGTACGACATTAAAACCAGTCAACTACAGTACGACATTAAAACCAGTCAACTACAGTACGACATTAAAACCAGTCAACTACAGTACGACATTAAAACCAGTCAACTACAGTACGACATTAAAACCAGTCAACTACAGTATGACATTAAAACCAGTCAACTACAATACGACATTAAAACCAGTCAACTACAGTACGACATTAAAACCAGTCAACTACAGTACGACATTAAAACCAGTCAACTACAGTACGACATTAAAACCAGTCAACTACAGTATGACATTAAAACCAGTCAACTACAGTATGACATTAAAACCAGTCAACTACAGTACGACATTAAAACCAGTCAACTACAGTACGACATTAAAACAAGTCAACTACAGTACGACTTTAAAACCAGTCAACTACAGTACGACATTAAAACAAGTCAACTACAGTACGACTTTAAAACATTACATTACATTACAGTCATTTAGCAGACGCTTTTATCCAAAGCGACTTACAATAAGTGTATTCAACATAGGTAGGGAACAAAAACTACTAATCACCAGAAGTCTTTAGTGCATTTTCTGCAAAAACAAGCAACCAAGAGTATACCTAGCGCTAAGGTAAAAGTGCAATATATCAGCTACCTATTTCCTTAACCGGATGAGACAAAATAGCTAAATCAAATGAGCATGAGCTAAAACAATTAAGTGTATCGACTAAACAAGATCCAATAAACAATACAACAATAGAAAACAAACGTTCGTACAACTAGTTAACAACAAGTAGGTCAGGCAGAGAGGAAGGGTAGTGTTTCCTGAAGAGGTGGGTTTTCAACCTGCGGCGAAATATGGGCAGTGACTCTGCTGTCCTAACATCAGTGGGGAGTTCATTCCACCACTGTGGGGCCAGAACAGAAAAGAGTCGTGACCGTGTGGATCGGCCAGAAGGACCCTTGAGTGACGAGGCAATCAGTCGCCCCGAGGTGGCAGACCGAAGTGGTCGGGCAGGGGTGTAGGCATCGACCATAGCCCGGAGATAGGAAGGAGCTGTTCCTTTCACTGCCCTATAGGCTAACACCAGGGTTTTGAACTGGATGCGGGCCGCTACGGGGAGCCAGTGTAGAGAACGGAGAAGGATGGTTGTGTGGGAGAACTTGGGGCGGTTGAACACCAGACGAGCCGCAGCTTTCTGAACAAGCTCCAGAGGTCTGATGGCAGATGCCGGAGCACCAGCAAGGAGGGAGTTGCAGTAGTCCAGGCGGGAGATGACGAGAGCCTGGATGAGCACCTGGGCTGCCTTCTCCGTGAGGAAGGGGCGAATCCTCCTGATGTTGTAGAGGAGGAATCTGCAGGACCTTGTCACTGATGCGATGTTTGCCGAGAACGTCAGTTGATCGTCCAGGGTCACACCCAGATTTTTCGCAGTCCGAGTTGAGGTCACCACAGCATTATCAATGGTGATGGCCATGTCTCGGTGCGGACAGCCCTTCCCCGGGAGGAACATCAGCTCGGTCTTGTCCAGGTTGAGCTTCAGGTGGTTTGTCGACATCCACGCCGAGATGTCAGCCAGACAAGCAGCAATGCGTGCCTCCACTTGGGTATCAGGGGGGGGGAATGAGAGGATCAGCTGGGTGTCATCGGCATAGCAGTGGTAGGAAAAGCCATGGGAGTGGATGACAGCACCCAGAGATGTAGTGTAGAGAGAGAAAAGAAGAGGACCCAGAACCGAGCCTTGGGGAACCCCAGTTGTGAGCCTGTGTGGTTCTGACACAGACCCTCTCAGCATCACCTGGTAGGAGCGACCCGTCAGGTAGGATGCAAACAGGGAGAGTGCAGAGCCTGAGACACCCATCCCCTCGAGGGTGGAGAGGAGGATCTGATGGTTCACCGTGTCGAACGCTGCAGACAGGTCCAGGAGTATCAGGACGGAGGAGAGAGAGTTCGCTCTAGCGGCATGGAGCGACTCCGTCACTGCCAGCAGGGCAGTCTCTGTCGAGTGACCCACTTTGAAACCAGACTGGTTGGAGTCCAGGAGGTTGTTCTGGTGGAGATAGGAGGACAGTTGTTTAAAGACAGCACGTTCGAGAGTTTTAGATAGGAAGGATAGAAGGGAAACCGGTCTGTAGTTCTTGATCTCAGAGGGGTCAAGTGTCGGTTTCTTCAGGAGGGGGGTGACTCTGGCAGTCTTGAAAGTAGAGGGAAAGTAGCCAGATGTCAGAGAGGTGTTAATAAGGTGGGTTAAGAAGGGAAGAAGTTCAGGTGCAATAGACTGCAACAGAGTGGATGGGACCGGGTCCAGAGAGCATGAGGTGGGGCGACTAGAGGTAACAAGGAGAAGGACCTCGTTAGGGGAGAGGGGAGAGAAGTGGGATAGAGAGGGGATGGGGGGGGGAAGAGGAGTAGATGAAGGTAGAGAGGGGGGGGTGGCAGGCAGACGGGTGTGGGCAGTGCGCAGGGCACCAGCCGGGGGAGGAGGGAAGGAGGATCGGATATCGTTCACCTTCTTGTCAAAGAAGTTGGCGAAATCGTCAGGGAGGAGGGACGAGGAGGGAGGAGGGGGTGGTGGTTGTAGGAGAGAGGAGAAAGTTTCAAAGAGTTTTTTAGGGTTGGAAGCAGAAGCCTGAATTTTAGTGCAGAAAAAAGCAGCTTTAGCAGCTGATAGAGAGGAGGAAAAAGTAGAAATGAGAGATTGGAAGGTGAGAAGGTCCTCCGGGAGGTTGCCCTTTCTCCATTTGCGCTCAGCCGCTCTCAGGCTCCGTCTCTCAGTCCGCACTGAGTCCGACAACCAGGGGGCAGGTGGAGTTTGGCGTGCAGGCCTGGTGGTGAGGGGACAGAGATGGTCGAGAGAAGAGGATAGAGTAGAGAAGAGAAGATCTGTGGCGGTATCAGGGGATAGAAGAGCAAAGGATTCAGGGGCAGGGAGAGCAGAGAGAACAGAAGAGGAAAGATCAGTGGAGGAAAGTGAGCGAAGATTGTGACGTGAGGAAATCATGTGGGTAGGGAGGGGCTGTGAGGGGGGAGAGGAGAGAGAGAGAGAGTAGGACATGAAGTAGTGATCAGAGAGTTTCTTACCCTTTTCACTGGAAAGAGGAGTGACAGACAGGTTAGCAATAGAGCAGCCTCTGGTGAAGATCAGGTCCAGTTGGTTGCCCGCCTCATGGGTAGGAGGAGATGGGGAAAGAACTAGGTCAAAGGCGGCGAGAAACGGAAGTAGTGGGTCTAGCTGCTTCTCAGTCGGGAGGTTGAAGTCACCCAGAAGGATGAATCCAGAGCCATCGACAGGGAAGTGGGAGACTAGATGGTCCAGCTCCTCCAGGAAGCCACCAGCAGGGCCCGGTGGGCGATAAACAGCTGCAATGGTGAGCTTGACTGGATGAGAAACAGTGACCACATGAAATTCAAATGAGGTAGGAGAGAATAGTGACAGTGAAACAGGAGAGTATTTCCATTTTCTGGAAATGAGCAGACCAACCCCACCACCTGTCCGCACGGCTCTGGGAGTGTGAGAGAAAGAGTACACATCTGACAGAGCCGCGGGCGTAGCAGTGTTTTCTGGTCTGATCCAGGTCTCAGTCAGAGCAAGGAAGTTAAGGGAGAGCAAGGAGGCGTAGGCTGAGATGAAAGCAGATTTGCCTTCCACCACAGCCGAGTGGCAATTCCAAAGCCCTCCCGTTACCACTTGCTCGACGTGAGTTGAAAGAGTAGGATAGATGAGATTAGTTGTGTCGCGACATCTGGGTGTAACCCAGTGTTTGTGCGACCGCCAGGAAGAAGAGAGGACAGGAATAGGAAGGAAACACATTGTAGATCACTAAACATATACTACAATACACTACTATATATGTCACTAATCAATGCTACAGCTTATCGTTCAGTGACGAAGTCGGACTTTGACAAAGTCGCCTGTCGCCTTGTCGCCTTTGTTCGTGACAAAGTCGCCTGTCGCCTTGTCGCCTTTGTTCGCCTGGCCTTCGTTTGCTGGCCGCCGCTTAACAGCTGACGCTTTCACCTGGTGGTATAAGGCCAATCCAACTGATTGCTAATCGTCTGCCAGGAGTGCTGGCTAAACCACTCACTTCACACTTCACAAGGAAATCAAGTGGCCTATACTACTTATCAAGTGGCCTATTACAGGGTGAAACTAATTAAACTAGTCTACTAGCCTACTGTTTGAACACAAACAATACAACTATAAACTACTGACTACCACACAAGCTAATAATATAATACTAATACAAAAGTACTTAGAGTAACACTAACAGCAGTTTGCTAAAATACAGAATAATGCTACTTACTCAACTAGACAGGTCAGGAGCTCTGTTCACTTCAAATGTTGGTTATACACATTGAGCTACTTGCGGTTTACCTTCGGTTTCTCTTTCACATTGACATGGAACTAGTTACACAATGTCCAGGGCCTCAGCCTGGTGCTCAGAGAAGGTCAGAGAAGGTCAACTTGATGCATTTATTTTCTTAAGCGCAAAAGACATGTGCCACTGATTTCAGTCATTTGGATTGCATATTTGAAGCCAGCATATCTTCTTTGGAAGCATGTTGCACAGCGAAAATAGACGATCTACAACAGCTTGTAGATCGGCTGGCTACTTACGGTAATTATTTTAAGATTAGAGCATTTGAAGTGGTCAAACTAAGAAGGAATAAGTCCTTATGCACACAGCACACCTATGAGGAACAGGTGCGTCCGGGAAAAAACCAGTCAACTACAGTACGACATTAAAACCAGTCAACTACAGTACGACTTTAAAACCAGTCAACTACAGTACGACATTAAAACCAGTCAACTACAGTACCACATTAAAACCAGTCAACTACAGTACGACATTAAAACCAGTCAACTACAGTACGACATTAAAACCAGTCAACTACAGTACGACATTAAAACCAGTCAACTACAGTACCACATTAAAACCAGTCAACTACAGTACGACATTAAAACCAGTCAACTACAGTACGACATTAAAACCAGTCAACTACAGTACGACATTAAAACCAGTCAACTACAGTACGACATTAAAACCAGTCAACTACAGTACGACATTAAAACCAGTCAACTACAGTACGACATTAAAACCAGTCAACTACAGTATGACATTAAAACCAGTCAACTACAGTACGACATTAAAACCAGTCAACTACAGTACGACATTAAAACCAGTCAACTACAGTACGACATTAAAACCAGTCAACTACAGTACGACATTAAAACCAGTCAACTACAGTACGACATTAAAACCAGTCAACTACAGTACGACATTAAAACCAGTCAACTACAGTACGACATTAAAACCAGTCAACTACAGTACGACATTAAAACCAGTCAACTACAATACGACATTAAAACCAGTCAACTACAATACGACATTAAAACCAGTCAACTACAGTACGACATTAAAACCAGTCAACTACAATATGACATTAAAACCAGTCAACTACAGTACGACATTAAAACCAGTCAACTACAGTACCACATTAAAACCAGTCAACTACAGTATGACATTAAAACCAGTCAACTACAGTACCACATTAAAACCAGTCAACTACAGTATGACATTAAAACCAGTCAACTACAGTACGACATTAAAACCAGTCAACTACAGTACCACATTAAAACCAGTCAACTACAGTACGACATTAAAACCAGTCAACTACAGTACGACATTAAAACCAGTCAACTACAGTACCACATTAAAACCAGTCAACTACAGTACGACATTAAAACCAGTCAACTACAGTACGACATTAAAACCAGTCAACTACAGTACGACATTAAAACCAGTCAACTACAGTACGACATTAAAACCAGTCAACTACAGTATGACATTAAAACCAGTCAACTACAGTATGACATTAAAACCAGTCAACTACAGTACGACATTAAAACCAGTCAACTACAGTATGACATTAAAACCAGTCAACTACAGTACGACATTAAAACCAGTCAACTACAATACGACATTAAAACCAGTCAACTACAGTATGACATTAAAACCAGTCAACTACAGTACGACATTAAAACCAGTCAACTACAGTACGACATTAAAACCAGTCAACTACAGTACGACATTAAAACCAGTCAACTACAATACGACATTAAAACCAGTCAACTACAATACGACATTAAAACCAGTCAACTACAATACGACATTAAAACCAGTCAACTACAGTACGACATTAAAACCAGTCAACTACAGTACGACATTAAAACCAGTCAACTACAGTACGACAATAAAACCAGTCAACTACAGTACGACATTAAAACCAGTCAACTACAGTACGACATTAAAACCAGTCAACTACAGTACGACATTAAAACCAGTCAACTACAGTACGACATTAAAACCAGTCAACTACAGTATGACATTAAAACCAGTCAACTACAGTACGACATTAAAACCAGTCAACTACAATACGACATTAAAACCAGTCAACTACAATACGACATTAAAACCAGTCAACTACAATACGACATTAAAACCAGTCAACTACAGTACGACATTAAAACCAGTCAACTACAGTACGACATTAAAACCAGTCAACTACAGTACGACATTAAAACCAGTCAACTACAGTACGACATTAAAACCAGTCAACTACAGTACGACATTAAAACCAGTCAACTACAGTACGACATTAAAACCAGTCAACTACAGTACGACATTAAAACCAGTCAACTACAGTATGACATTAAAACCAGTCAACTACAGTACGACATTAAAACCAGTCAACTACAGTACCACATTAAAACCAGTCAACTACAGTACGACATTAAAACCAGTCAACTACAGTACGACATTAAAACCAGTCAACTACAGTACCACATTAAAACCAGTCAACTACAGTACGACATTAAAACCAGTCAACTACAGTACCACATTAAGACCAGTCAACTACAGTATGACATTAAAACCAGTCAACTACAGTACCACATTAAAACCAGTCAACTACAGTATGACATTAAAACCAGTCAACTACAGTACGACATTAAAACCAGTCAACTACAGTACCACATTAAAACCAGTCAACTACAGTACGACATTAAAACCAGTCAACTACAGTACGACATTAAAACCAGTCAACTACAGTACGACATTAAAACCAGTCAACTACAGTATGACATTAAAACCAGTCAACTACAGTATGACATTAAAACCAGTCAACTACAGTACGACATTAAAACCAGTCAACTACAGTATGACATTAAAACCAGTCAACTACAGTACGACATTAAAACCAGTCAACTACAATACGACATTAAAACCAGTCAACTACAGTATGACATTAAAACCAGTCAACTACAGTACGACATTAAAACCAGTCAACTACAGTACGACATTAAAACCAGTCAACTACAGTACGACATTAAAACCAGTCAACTACAATACGACATTAAAACCAGTCAACTACAATACGACATTAAAACCAGTCAACTACAATACGACATTAAAACCAGACAACTACAGTACGACATTAAAACCAGTCAACTACAGTACGACATTAAAACCAGTCAACTACAGTACGACATTAAAACCAGTCAACTACAGTACGACATTAAAACCAGTCAACTACAGTACGACATTAAAACCAGTCAACTACAGTACGACATTAAAACCAGTCAACTACAGTACGACATTAAAACCAGTCAACTACAGTACGACATTAAAACCAGTCAACTACAGTATGACATTAAAACCAGTCAACTACAGTACGACATTAAAACCAGTCAACTACAATACGACATTAAAACCAGTCAACTACAGTATGACATTAAAACCAGTCAACTACAGTAGCCTACGACATTAAAACCAGTCAACTACAGTACGACTTTAAAACCAGTCAACTACAGTACGACATTAAAACCAGTCAACTACAGTACGACATTAAAACCAGTCAACTACAGTATGACATTAAAACCAGTCAACTACAGTATGACATTAAAACCAGTCAACTACAGTACGACATTAAAACCAGTCAACTACAGTACGACATTAAAACCAGTCAACTACAGTATGACATTAAAACCAGTCAACTACAGTACGACATTAAAACCAGTCAACTACAGTACGACATTAAAACCAGTCAACTACAGTACGACATTAAAACCAGTCAACTACAGTACGACATTAAAACCAGTCAACTACAGTACGACATTAAAACCAGTCAACTACAGTATGACATTAAAACCAGTCAACTACAGTATGACATTAAAACCAGTCAACTACAGTACGACATTAAAACCAGTCAACTACAGTACGACATTAAAACCAGTCAACTACAGTACGACATTAAAACCAGTCAACTACAGTATGACATTAAAACCAGTCAACTACAGTACGACTTTAAAACCAGTCAACTACAGTACGACATTAAACCAGTCAACTACAGTACGACATTAAAACCAGTCAACTACAGTACGACATTAAAACCAGTCAACTACAGTACGACATTAAAACCAGTCAAATGAAATAATAATACAACAACGTTACATGTTGCAGTAGAAGGCGGCGGTGACCACGCGGCACATGGCCGGTCCGAAGGGCCAGTCGTTGCCGTTGAAGTGGTACGCCATCCTGAAGGGCAGCAGGACGGCCAGCAGGAGGTCGGCCAGGGCCAGGTTCACCATGTAGACCACGGCCGGCTTCATGGGACGCCCCCCGCCCCTCCCCCCCCTCCGGGAGAACGCCACCACCGCCACCCCGTTGAGCGGCACGCTGACCAGGCAGACCAGCGCGTAGAAGCAGGGCATGAGCACGGTGGACAGAGGACCGCTGAGGAACCGCCGGGCCTCGTCGGACATGAGATGGTCGTCCTCGTCCTGGTGGTCAGAGGCGTTGGAGGCGGTCAGACCCAGCCCTGCAACCACAGGTTCACAATGTAGGTGTTTATTTATTTTTATCCCACGATTTTGTAACCCATTTGTCACCCCCGTATCAATTATCTAATGTGATCCTGGGCTCTGCACACCCTCCGCCAACCTAGTCCCCATATATGGGGGACATGGGGAGAACAACGGACTTGAACTCATGCTTGGAGTGTCCAAGTTGCTCCTTTACACCTGACAGGGGGGAGTTTCCCTGGTTGGACGTAGCGCGTGGAAGGAACACGTTATTCCAACCAGTTCCTTTCCCCTCCATCAGGCGCCCCGGCTGGCCAGGGGGAGGCAGTTTAGAGACCAGGATTACTGCATGTTTTTTGTGAGGTTACCTACCCTAGGGGACATGCGGAGAACATGTGAGGGTACCTACCCTAGGGGACATGGGGAGTACATGTGAGGGTACCTACCCTAGGGGACACGGGGAGAACATGTGAGGGGACCTACCCTAGGGGACACGGGGAGAACATGTGAGGGTACCTACCCTAGGGGACACGGGGAGAACATGTGAGGGGAGAACATGTGAGGGTACCTACCCTAGGGGACACGGGGAGAACATGTGAGGGGAGAACATGTGAGGGTACCTACCCTAGGGGACATGGGGAGAACATGTGAGGGGAGAACATGTGAGGGTACCTACCCTAGGGGACATGGGGAGAACATGTGAGGGGAGAACATGTGAGGGTACCTACCCTAGGGGACACGGGGAGAACATGTGAGGGGAGAACATGTGAGGGTACCTACCCTAGGGGACACGGGGAGAACATGTGAGGGGAGAACATGTGAGGGTACCTACCCTAGGGGACACGGGGAGAACATGTGAGGGGAGAACATGTGAGGGTACCTACCCTAGGGGACACGGGGAGAACATGTGAGGGGAGAACATGTGAGGGTACCTACCCTAGGGGACATGGGGAGAACATGTGAGGGGAGAACATGTGAGGGTACCTACCCTAGGGGACATGGGGAGAACATGTGAGGGGAGAACATGTGAGGGTACCTACCCTAGGGGACACGGGGAGAACATGTTTGAAAATAAGACGATCTACATTAAGGTCACAATGCGCCGCGATGATAGTCTGCTGAAAGTCTTTTCCAAAGATTTAGTCGACTAAAATCAACTAAAACGTACTAGACTAAAACTAACTAAGTCCAAATATGACAAAAACTAAACGGAATGCTATTTAAAAGACTGACTAAAACTTAAAGTTTTGCTGTCAACATCAACATTAGGCTGTACCTGCGGCCCTGCTCGTGTCTTTAGAGGCATCAACATCAACATTAGGCTGTACCTGCGGCCCTGTCAACATCAACATTAGGCTGTACCTGCGGCCCTGTCAACATCAACATTAGGCTGTACCTGCGGCCCTGCTCATCAACATTAGGCTGTACCTGCGGCCCTGTCAACATCAACATTAGGCTGTACCTGCGGCCCTGTCAACATCAACATTAGGCTGTACCTGCGGCCCTGCTCATCAACATTAGGCTGTACCTGCGGCCCTGCTCATCAACATTAGGCTGTACCTGCGGCCCTGCTCATCAACATTAGGCTGTACCTGCGGCCCTGCTCGTGTCTTTAGAGGCATCAACATCAACATTAGGCTGTACCTGCGGCCCTGCATCAACATTAGGCTGTACCTGCGGCCCTGCTCATCAACATTAGGCTGTACCTGCGGCCCTGCTCATCAACATTAGGCTGTACCTGCGGCCCTGCTCATCAACATTAGGCTGTACCTGCGGCCCTGCTCATCAACATTAGGCTGTACCTGCGGCCCTGCTCATCAACATTAGGCTGTACCTGCGGCCCTGCTCATCAACATTAGGCTGTACCTGCGGCCCTGTCAACATCAACATTAGGCTGTACCTGCGGCCCTGTCAACATCAACATTAGGCTGTACCTGCGGCCCTGTACCTGCGGCCCTGCATCAACATTAGGCTGTACCTGCGGCCCTGTCAACATCAACATTAGGCTGTACCTGCGGCCCTGCCCGTGTCTTTAGAGGCGTGTCTGTACCTGCGGCCCTGCTCGTGTCTTTAGAGGCGTTGTTGGTGGTCCGCGGGGGCTCGGCCGCCGCAGAGCTCACCATGACGTCTCTGTACAGGACGGGTTGGTCCACATCGGGTTGGTCCGGGTCTGGGAACGGTTCCTCGGGTTCCTCCTGAGGAGGATCGACCGCCGGGACCACCTGCTTCCTCCTGAGGAACGTCCGACCCGGAGGTCCTGTGACCGGAGCCTCTACGGTGAGTCAAAGCATTAAAAACATGAATTAATGTAAGGTCTGGTGACGGAGCCTCTACGATGAGTCAAAGCATTTAAAACATGAATTAATGTAAGGTCTGGTGACGGAGCCTCTATGGTGAGTCAAAGAAAGCATTATTTAAAACATAAACACATGTTCATGTTCATTCCTTTTCATTAGATGAACGCCCATTTTCAACCTACAGCAATGACATCCCTAAAACTGCAGTGCAAATTACTTAGCTGGAATGTATAGTTGCTGTCCTACTGCCACCTACTGTCCATTTATTATATTACACAGTGGGTGAAAAAAACACACCCCTTAAGGCTAAACCCCACCCACAGAGGTGTGGCTACCAGAGGTATTTTTTGGGCTGACTGACATTGATAGGTACCTACACATGTCAGCCCGGCAAAAACGAATGGTACTCCACTGTATACGTCATATAATTGGTCCTCACAGATGCTCGTTACAACGTTTACATTTTGCCAAAGCAAGTGTCAAAGTATACTAATATATTAAAGTCTAACTCGTGTTGATTAGGTGATGTAATGGTGACAAAACACACATAAAATTCTCTTCATTGTTGATGGCATTTAATGTTTACATTAGAGACAAGATGACGTACATTTAATGTTTGCGTTAGAGACAAGATGACGTACATTTAATGTTTGCGTTAGAGACAAGATGACGTACATTTAGAGACAAGATGACGTACATTTAGATGACGTACATTTAATGTTCGCGTTAGAGACAAGATGACGTACATTTAATGTTTGCGTTAGAGACAAGATGACGTACATTTAATGTTTGCGTTAGAGACAAGATGACGTACATTTAGAGACAAGATGACGTACATTTAGATGACGTACATTTAATGTGTGCGTTAGAGACAAGATGACGTACATTTAATGTTCGCGTTAGAGACAAGATGACGTACATTTAGAGACAAGATGGCGTACATTTAGATGACGTACATTTAATGTTTGCGTTAGAGACAAGATGACGTACATTTAATGTTTGCGGTAGAGACAAGATGACGTACATTTAATGTTTGCGTTAGAGACAAGATGACGTACATGCAGAGACAAGATGACGTACATTTAGATGACGTACATTTAATGTTTGTGTTAGAGACAAGATGACGTACATTTAATGTTTGCGTTAGAGACAAGATGACGTACATTTAATGTTTGCGTTAGAGACAAGATGACGTACATTTAGAGACAAGATGACGTACATTTAGATGACGTACATTTAATGTTTGCGTTAGAGACAAGATGACGTACATTTAATGTTTGCGTTAGAGACAAGATGACGTACATTTAGAGACAAGATGACGTACATTTAGATGACGTACATTTAATGTTTGCGTTAGAGACAAGATGGCGTACATTTAGTGTTTGTGTTAGAGACAAGATGACGTACATTTAATGTTTGCGTTAGAGACAAGATGACGTACATTCAGAGACAAGATGACGTACATTTAGATGACGTACATTCAATGTTTGCGTTAGAGACAAGATGACGTACATTTAATGTTTGCGTTAGAGACAAGATGACGAACAGTTAATGTTTGCGTTAGAGACAAGATGACGTACATTTAGAGACAAGATGACGTACATTTAGATGACGTACATTTAATGTTTGCGTTAGAGACAAGATGACGTACATTTAATGTTTGCGTTAGAGACAAGATGACGTACATTTAAGGTTTGCGTTAGAGACAAGATGACGTACATTTAATGTTTGCGTTAGAGACAAGATGACGTACATTTAATGTCTGCGTCAGAGACAAGATGACGTACATTTAATGTCTGCGTTAGAGACAAGATGACGTACATTTAATGTCTGCGTTAGAGACAAGATGACGTACATTTAATGTCTGCGTTAGAGACAAGATGACGCACATTTAATGTTTGCGTTAGAGACAAGATGACGTACATTTAATGTTTGCGTTAGAGACAAGATGACGTACATTTAATGTTTGCGTTAGAGACAAGATGACGTACATTTAGAGACAAGATGACGTACATTTAATGTTTGCGTTAGAGACAAGATGACGTACATTTAGAGACAAGATGACGTACATTTAATGTTTGCGTTAGAGACAAGATGACGTACATTTAATGTTTGCGTTAGAGACAAGATGACGTACATTTAATGTTTGCGTTAGAGACAAGATGACGTACATTTAATGTTTGCGTTAGAGACAAGATGACGTACATTTAATGTTTGCGTTAGAGACAAGATGACGTACATTTTCCCTTCATTGTCAATGGCGTTTTTAAAACAAACATTGAACTAAAAACAAACATTAAACCTCAATAACAGTTGAAAATGGGGAAAGTATGTCCAGTTGGATTAGCCTTGGCTAATAAGCCAGACCGAATCAGCCGTTGGCAAAAAAATAATTGCCTGCCGGCGGATTACGGTCTGGAGAGGCTCAATTGTACGCCCATTTCCTACACCAGAGAACTGGTGTGGCCAATCGGGACACAGTATGCAATATGGGCGGGATTTGGTACAGTGACATTCAATGCTTGAGACCTTTGACTGACAGTAGCTCTGACCAATTGCGTCAAAGAGAAAATGTTTGAACCCGCCCCCCGGGAAACAAGATCCATACACAGCATCTCCAGACTCAAATACCACACGACAGTGTGATTTGAGTCTGGCTTATTAGCCAGGCTACAGTTGGATGGCCTCAGCATTGTGTAAACAGAGCTATGTCACATTGCATCATAGCATAGATGGTACATACAAATACAGGGTATGAAGCTGTTTTGAAACAAATAGCAGTAAATCTTTTAAAGTCACTTTGGGACAAACATCAGCATTCTTTCCTCAAAACTAAATTGGTATGCAAAAAAAAAATCACACCCGTGTGAAGTGAGGGGCGCTCTAATCATCGTATCCACACTATAGCTGTTTATAGGAGGGGTTAGCGCCCCTCAGAAACCCCTCAGGGGGCCGGACGCCTGCCGTACCCGTCCGGGCGCCTGCCGTACCCGTCCGGGCACCGGCTATAGGCTGGGAAATAAGATAGCGTGTCGCAGGTTCGAGTCCCGATCCCGACGACCTTTGCTGCGTGTCACTCATGACAAAAAAATATATCAAAAAGAGGAAAAAAAAGCCTCAGATATAAAATGAGTTTAAAGTTAGCAGGTCTAGAGGTCTACTCGGTACAGTAATCCATCCAATAATTAGTTATTATACAGTAGATTTACATTACATTATTATATCCGGTATAATATTCCGATTTCCGAATAGATAAAACAACAGCTATAATAGTCTAGAACAGTTGGTTCCCAAACGTTTCCGTCCGTGAACCCAAAACAGAAATTAGATATTCGCCCGCGACCCGAACTAGTGAAAAATAGCAGATCTACAAGCTCACAATAGTGTTGATCGCTTCACGACGCACATGTAACACATCATCATAACACAATCATAACACAACGGTTCCTATACAGTCCATACTGTACTCTTACCGTTACGTAGGGCAGCCCAGGCAGCCTGCGCACACAGCACGACCAACAGCACGTTCACAGCAGGCATTGTTCTGTTCACAGCAGGCATTGTAGTAAATCCTGACGAAATTAATCCCAGACAAGAGAGAGAAAAATAAAAAAGAAATGTATTATTTAATCTAATAAGAATAAAGTATGTGTCCTTGCTTTCCTATATGCGGTTAGCAGCCTGTAGTCTACTCCTCTTCAACACAACAGAGTGGTGACTCCCGCCCAGCTCAGCTCAGCTCAGCCCAGCCTCCAAGCGAGCGGAAAAGTGTCTGGGAAAAACGGGAAGCCCCCCTTCTCTGGGCCACACACACACACACACACACACACACACACACACACACACACACACACACACACACACACACACACACACACACACACACACACACACACACAGGCACACAGTTGGAGCGCATTCCTCTCCTGTGATGTCATTCCTCTGATGGGCCATCCGTCCAATCAAACAAAGTGCTGAGATGCTATCTATACAGTAATATCTATCTATATCTATCTATACAGTACATATCTATACAGTACAGATACCATCCAGTCCGTCAACATGTATGACGTCATGTTTATGAGTCTAAAGAAATGATATAACAATAGAAAACATAGAGCATGAGGTCATAGTTAACAACGTACTGCCCAGATATACGTCTGTATGGAATATCATTATTATTATGTTCAAATTCCACTTCATAGTTTCAAATGCCTTCCTCCAGAATGGAATGTTGCTGAGGTTGCATAGTAGGGTGAGCATATTCACACCCTGTCCCAGTGGGACAGCTGGCACTCACACAAGTGAGGGGCGCTAATATATTAAAGTCTAACTCATGTTCTGTCCTTTGTCTATAGAAGTGTCTATTTGTACGTCTCTAAATGTTTTTGATGATTTGAACATGGTGGACCCTATTGGAAACAAGTGTAATGCTTAATTGGGTCGTCCACTCACAGTTAACAGCCTTTGTATTGAGTTTGTGCTTGAAATGTACTGTAATTCTGCAAACTGTTAATACATTTTTCAATCAATCAATCAATGTTGATTAGGTGATGTAATGGTGATGTAACACAAACGGTGCAAACACAAACATTAAACGCCATTAACAATAAAAGAGACAATATGACGTAATGAGGGACAACATGTTCCCTTTATTGTCAATGGAGTTTTTAAGAACAAACATTGAACTGAAAACAAACATTGAACCTGTATATAGGAGGGCCCTCACAAAATACAACATTTGAAATAAATAAACCGGGACCCATAGCCTACCGCAAGGGTAAGCATGCCTTAGGCATGGCACAGTGAAGGGTGATCACTGGCACACTGGCATTAGTGTCAAAGTCATATGATTTGTCACACACGTTACCGCAGTGAAATTTGTTCTCCGCATTTGACCCATCTCTTGGAGCGGTGAGCCGCAGCCAAGGAGCGGTGAGCTGCAGCCGTGCCGCGCTCGGGAATCATTGGATTAGTAGATTTGACCCCCCAATCCAACCCTTTGATGCTGAGTGCCAAGCAGGGAGGCATTGGGTCCCATTTTTACAGTCTTTGGTATGACCCGGCCGGGGATCGAACCCCAACCTCCCAGTTTCAGGGCGGACACTCTAACCACAAGGCCACTGTCTGGTATGGTGTGAGAGAGAGGATTTGTCTTTTTAAAATAACATTCAATTAAGCTCTCTCAAATGCATGCAAATCCTGCACATGATTCTATATTAATTCAACTGGGGAGGGAGTCTGGAAGATAGGTGCATTATTTCTGGGGAGGGAGTCTGGAAGATAGGTGCATTATTTCTGGGGAGGGAGTCTGGAAGATAGGTGCATTATTTCTGGGGAGGGAGTCTGGAAGATAGGTGCATTATTTCTGGGGAGGGAGTCTGGAAGATAGGTGCATTATTTCTGGGGAGGGAGTCTGGAAGATAGGTGCATTATTTCTAATGATCATGGAGGGAGTCTGGAAGATAGGTGCATTATTTCTAATGATCATGGAGGGAGTCTGGAAGATAGGTGCATTATTTCTGGGGAGGGAGTCTGGAAGATAGGTGCATTATTTATGGGGAGGGAGTCTGGAAGATAGGTGCATTATTTATGGGGAGGGAGTCTGGAAGATAGGTGCATTATTTCTGGGGAGGGAGTCTGGAAGATAGGTGCATTATTTCTGGGGAGGGAGTCTGGAAGATGGGTGCATTATTTCTAATGATCATGGAGGGAGTCTGGAAGATAGGTGCATTATTTATGGGGAGGGAGTCTGGAAGATAGGTGCATTATTTATGGGGAGGGAGTCTGGAAGATAGGTGCATTATTTCTGGGGAGGGAGTCTGGAAGATAGGTGCATTATTTCTAATGATCATGGAGGGAGTCTGGAAGATAGGTGCATTATTTATGGGGAGGGAGTCTGGAAGATAGGTGCATTATTTATGGGGAGGGAGTCTGGAAGATAGGTGCATTATTTATGGGGAGGGAGTCTGGAAGATAGGTGCATTATTTATGGGGAGGGAGTCTGGAAGATAGGTGCATTATTTCTAATGATCATGGAGGGAGTCTGGAAGATAGGTGCATTATTTATGGGGAGGGAGTCTGGAAGATAGGTGCATTATTTATGGGGAGGGAGTCTGGAAGATAGGTGCATTATTTCTAATGATCATGGAGGGAGTCTGGAAGATAGGTGCATTATTTATGGGGAGGGAGTCTGGAAGATAGGTGCATTATTTCTGGGGAGGGAGTCTGGAAGATAGGTGCATTATTTATGGGGAGGGAGTCTGGAAGATAGGTGCATTATTTATGGGGAGGGAGTCTGGAAGATAGGTGCATTATTTATGGGGAGGGAGTCTGGAAGATAGGTGCATTATTTCTGGGGAGGGAGTCTGGAAGATAGGTGCATTATTTCTGGGGAGGGAGTCTGGAAGATAGGTGCATTATTTATGGGGAGGGAGTCTGGAAGATAGGTGCATTATTTCTGGGGAGGGAGTCTGGAAGATAGGTGCATTATTTCTGGGGAGGGAGTCTGGAAGATAGGTGCATTATTTCTGGGGAGGGAGTCTGGAAGATAGGTGCATTATTTCTGGGGAGGGAGTCTGGAAGATAGGTGCATTATTTCTGGGGAGGGAGTCTGGAAGATAGGTGCATTATTTCTGGGGAGGGAGTCTGGAAGATAGGTGCATTATTTCTGGGGAGGGAGTCTGGAAGATAGGTGCATTATTTCTGGGGAGGGAGTCTGGAAGATAGGTGCATTATTTCTGGGGAGGGAGTCTGGAAGATGGGTGCATTATTTCTGGGGAGGGAGTCTGGAAGATAGGTGCATTATTTCTGGGGAGGGAGTCTGGAAGATAGGTGCATTATTTCTAATGATCATGGAGGGAGTCTGGAAGATAGGTGCATTATTTCTGGGGAGGGAGTCTGGAAGATAGGTGCATTATTTCTGGGGAGGGAGTCTGGAAGATAGGTGCATTATTTATGGGGAGGGAGTCTGGAAGATAGGTGCATTATTTCTGGGGAGGGAGTCTGGAAGATAGGTGCATTATTTATGGGGAGGGAGTCTGGAAGATAGGTGCATTATTTATGGGGAGGGAGTCTGGAAGATAGGTGCATTATTTCTGGGGAGGGAGTCTGGAAGATAGGTGCATTATTTCTGGGGAGGGAGTCTGGAAGATAGGTGCATTATTTATGGGGAGGGAGTCTGGAAGATAGGTGCATTATTTCTGGGGAGGGAGTCTGGAAGATAGGTGCATTATTTCTAATGATCATGGAGGGAGTCTGGAAGATAGGTGCATTATTTCTAATGATCATGGAGGGAGTCTGGAAGATAGGTGCATTATTTCTGGGGAGGGAGTCTGGAAGATGGGTGCATTATTTCTAATGATCATGGAGGGAGTCTGGAAGATAGGTGCATTATTTCTGGGGAGGGAGTCTGGAAGATAGGTGCATTATTTCTGGGGAGGGAGTCTGGAAGATAGGTGCATTATTTCTGGGGAGGGAGTCTGGAAGATAGGTGCATTATTTCTAATGATCATGGAGGGAGTCTGGAAGAGAGGTGCATTATTTCTAATGATCATGGAGGGAGTCTGGAAGAGAGGTGCATTATTTCTAATGATCATGGAGGGAGTCTGGAAGAGAGGTGCATTATTTCTAATGATCATGGAGGGAGTCTGGAAGAGAGGTGCATTATTTCTGGGGAGGGAGTCTGGAAGATAGGTGCATTATTTCTAATGATCATGGAGGGAGTCTGGAAGAGAGGTGCATTATTTCTAATGATCATTACAATGTCCTGATGTGAAAGAAAATAGTCCAGAAGATTTATGGACAATCAACATCTGTCGGAATTGTTTTTATTTGTATGTGGTGTTGACACAGCACACTGACTATAAAGAGAATAAGAACACGGCACTTCAAAAAGGTTGCCGACCCCTACCGACCCCTACCGACCCCTACCGTACCCCTACCCCTATTGACCCCTACCGTATTGTCCCCTACCGTATTGACCCGGATATAAGACCCCTACCGACCCCTACCGTATTGTAAAGGTTGCCGACCCCTACCGTATTGACCCGGATATAAGACCCCTACCGACCCCTACCGTATTGTAAAGGTTGCCGACCCCTACCGTATTGACCCGGATATAAGACCCCTACCGACCCCTACCGTATTGTAAAGGTTGCCGACCCCTACCGTATTGACCCGGATATAAGACCCCTACCGACCCCTACCGTATTGTAAAGGTTGCCGACCCCTACCGTATTGTAAAGGTTGCCGACCCCTACCGTATTGTCCCGGATATAAGACCCCTACCGACCCCTACCGTATTGTAAAGGTTGCCGACCCCTACCGTATTGTAAAGGTTGCCGACCCCTACCGTATTGTCCCGGATATAAGACCCCTACCGACCCCTACCGTATTGTAAAGGTTGCCGACCCCTACCGTATTGTAAAGGTTGCCGACCCCTACCGTATTGTCCCGGATATAAAAGGTTGCCGACCCCTACCGTATTGTAAAGGTTGCCGACCCCTACCGTATTGTCCCGGATATAAAAGGTTGCCGACCCCTACCGTATTGTAAAGGTTGCCGACCCCTACCGTATTGTCCCGGATATAAAAGGTTGCCGACCCCTACCGTATTGTCCCGGATATAAAAGGTTGCCGACCCCTACCGTATTGTAAAGGTTGCCGACCCCTACCGTATTGTCCCGGATATAAAAGGTTGCCGACCCCTACCGTATTGTCCCGGATATAAAAGGTTGCCGACCCCTACCGTATTGTCCCGGATATAAGACATTGATTATAACAATGGTTCCCAAAGTGGGGTCCGGGGACCCCCAGGGGTACTTGAGGGAGTTCCAGGGGTGAATCCTCCCTTATCGGGATCACTGGCATATGTTTTCAAATGGTGTCAATTATCTAATGTGATCCTGGGCTCTACACACCCTTCGCCAACCTGGGGAGAGCAACAGACTTGAACTCGTGCTTCCTTCATGCATGAGGAGTCCAAGTTGCTCCTTTACACCTGACAGGGGGGAGTTTCCCTGGTTGGACGTAGCGCGTGGAAGGAACACGTTATTCCAACCAGTTCCTTTCCCCTCCATCAGGCGCCCCGGCTGGCCAGGGGGAGGCAGTATAGAGACCAGGATTACTGCATGTTTTTTGTGAGGTTACCTACCCTAGGGGACACGGGGAGAACATGTGAGGGTACCTACCCTAGGGGACACGGGGAGAACATGTGAGGGTACCTACCCTAGGGGACACGGGGAGAACATGTGAGGGTACCTACCCTAGGGGACACGGGGAGAACATGTGAGGGTACCTACCCTAGGGGACACGGGGAGAACATGTGAGGGTACCTACCCTAGGGGACACGGGGAGAACATGTGAGGGTACCTACCCTAGGGGACACGGGGAGAACACGTGATGGTACCTACCCTAGGGGACACGGGGAGAACATGTGAGGGTACGTACCCTAGGGGACACGGGGAGAACATGTGAGGGTACGTACCCTAGGGGACACGGGGAGTACATGTGAGGGTACCTACCCTAGGGGACACGGGGAGTACATGTGAGGGTACCTACCCTAGGGGACACGGGGAGAACATGTGATGGTACCTACCCTAGGGGACATGGGGAGAACATGCAAACTCCACACAGAAAGGCCCTTTCGCCGACCCCGCACCCTGCAATACTAGTTTAAATAACGTAATAACATGTGAGGGTACCTACCCTATAGGGGACACGGGGAGAACATGTGAGGGTACCTACCCTAGGGGACACGGGGAGAACACGTGAGGGTACCTACCCTAGGGGACATGGGGAGAACACGTGAGGGTACCTACCCTAGGGGACACGGGGAGAACACGTGAGGGTACCTACCCTAGGGGACACGGGGAGAACACGTGAGGTTACCTACCCTAGGGGACACAGGGAGAACACGTGAGGGTACCTACCCTAGGGGACACGGGGAGAACATGTGAGGGTACCTACCCTAGGGGACACGGGGAGAACATGTGAGGGTACCTACCCTAGGGGACACGGGGAGAACACGTGAGGGTACCTACCCTAGGGGACACGGGGAGAACATGTGAGGGTACCTACCCTAGGGGACACGGGGAGAACATGTGAGGGTACCTACCCTAGGGGACACGGGGAGAACATGTGAGGGTACCTACCCTAGGGGACACGGGGAGAACATGTGAGGGTACCTACCCTAGGGGACACGGGGAGAACATGTGAGGGTACCTACCCTAGGGGACACGGGGAGAACATGTGATGGTACCTACCCTAGGGGACACGGGGAGAACATGTGAGGGTACGTACCCTAGGGGACACGGGGAGAACATGTGAGGGTACGTACCCTAGGGGACACGGGGAGTACATGTGAGGGTACCTACCCTAGGGGACACGGGGAGAACATGTGATGGTACCTACCCTAGGAGACACAGGGAGAACATGTGATGGTACCTACCCTAGGGGACATGGGGAGAACATGCAAACTCCACACAGAAAGGCCCTTTCGCCGACCCCGCACCCTGCAATACTAGTTTAAATAACGTTTACACCGGGAGGAGGGGCTTATTGCACCGGGAGGAGGGGCTTATTGCACCGGGAGGAGGGGCTTATTGCAGATGGACAGTATGTCCAGTTCAGGGTCAAGTTGCTCACCGAGGCGTTCCTTAAAAAACAACAGATTCCTGCTGGCAGGGGGGGGGGGGGGGAGGGGGGGGGAGGTTGGAGGGCGGACCGGACAGCTCTGTGAAAGATTAAACACAGCTGTATGAATCACCGAGGACGTTTTTCTTCGATTGTCTCCGTCTCAGCCTTTCTTCTGCGTTCCTAATGTGTCCTTGGGGCCTGTGTGTGTGTGTGTGTGTGTGTGTGTGTGTGTGTGTGTGTGTGTGTGTGTGTGTGTGTGTGTGTGTGTGTGTGTGTGTGTGTGTGTGTGCGCGCGCGCGTGCGTGAAATGACTCACGCGCGTGAGTCATTTCCTTCCATGTCCTTCAGCTATTGGATTTGTTTCACTTCTAGTCAAAATAAAGCGTGTTTTATTGCAACCGTGTTGCGTTCGGTTCAGTTCTGGCACCGTGACTCCTGTCTGTGATTGGATAACCTATGTGTGACACACAATCTGATCACCCGGCGGACATCTTTGGGGATACAGTACAGTATGTTCAATGGCAGCTCAAACAAAAACATAACTCGCTCAAATCTTGACGGATTTACAAATGGGTTGGTTTATTACAAACGTTGTCAACGTGGCTATGATTCAGGACGCTTATCTGCTTAATTTTGTTTTTTTATATGAACGTCGTATAAAAGCATATACGTATGCGGACGTCTCTGACGTTTATAACAAACCAAACGGTTGTGGTTATTTAAGAGTACATGCCCCATAGACACAAATGTTATGCTGCCCCGAGGTAAGATGGCCGCCACGTAGCAACGTCGCTCTCCATTGGCCAGAGCGCGGGTGAGCCATCTAGCTTTCTTATATATATCTATGGTAGGAACACTTCATGACCATATATAGAGTAGGAACACTTCATGACCATATATAGAGTAGGAACACTTCATGACCATATATAGAGTAGGAACACTTCATGACCATATATAGAGTAGGAACACTGCATGACCATATAAGGTGAGAGTAGGAACACTTCATGACCATATATAGAGTAGGAACACTTCATGATCATATATAGAGTAGGAACACTTCATGACCATATATAGAGTAGGAACACTGCATGACCATATAAGGTGAGAGTAGGAACACTTCATGACCATATATAGAGTAGGAACACTTCATGATCATATATAGAGTAGGAACACTTCATGACCATATATAGAGTAGGAACACTTCATGACCATATATAGAGTAGGAACACTTCATGACCATATATAGAGTAGGAACACTTCATGACCATATATAGAGTAGGAACACTTCATGACCATATAAGGTGAGAGTAGGAGGGAAGATCTCTCGGTAGACAGAGAGCTTTGCCTTCTGGCTCAGCTCTCTTTTCGTCACAACAGTGAGCAGTACAGCGACTGCAACACGCAACATCCCCCCCCCCCCCCCCCCCCCCCCCAATGTAAACATGGTAACGACCCCAGAGGAAACGCATGATGTATCTTAGTTCCAGGAATAGAACATTAGTGTATTTATACAATCAGCGTACAGGAAGTTTACAGTATGGAAAAAAACACACACATGTTAAATTATAGCACTTCTACATGATGTGTTGTTATTGTGGTGTTTATCTGTGATGTGTTGTTATTGTGGTGTTTATCTGTGATGTGTTGTTATTGTGGTGTTTATCTGTTATTGTGGTGTTTATCTGTTATTGTGGTGTTATTGTGGTGTTTATCTGTGATGTGTTGTTATTGTGGTGTTTATCTGTGATGTGTTGTTATTGTGGTGTTTATCTGTTATTGTGGTGTTTATCTGTTATTGTGGTGTTTATCTGTTATTGTGGTGTTTATCTGTGATGTGTTGTTATTGTGGTGTTTATCTGTTATTGTGGTGTTTATCTGTTATTGTGGTGTTTATTGTGGTGTTTATCTGTTATTGTGGTGTTTATCTGTTATTGTGGTGTTTATCTGTGATGTGTTGTTATTGTGGTGTTTATCTGTTATTGTGGTGTTTATCTGTTATTGTGGTGTTTATCTGTGATGTGTTGTTATTGTGGTGTTTATCTGTTATTGTGGTGTTTATCTGTTATTGTGGTGTTTATCTGTTATTGTGGTGTTTATCTGTGATGTGTTGTTATTGTGGTGTTTATCTGTTATTGTGGTGTTTATCTGTTATTGTGGTGTTTATCTGTGATGTGTTGTTATTGTGGTGTTTATCTGTGGTGTGTTGTTATTGTGGTGTTTATCTGTTATTGTGTGTTTATCTGTGATGTGTTGTTATTGTGTGTTTATCTGTGGTGTGTTGTTATTGTGGTGTTTATCTGTGGTGTGTTGTTATTGTGGTGTTTATCTGTGATGTGTTGTTATTGTGGTGTTTATCTGTGATGTGTTGTTATTGTGGTGTTTATCTGTGATGTCGGGACGATATTCCCAGAGACCTGATGACACAGTTAGCAGCGTATTAACTGACCTGATAACACAGTTAGCAGCGTATTAACTGACCTGATGACACAGTTAGCAGCGTATTAACTGACCTGATGACACAGTTAGCAGCGTATTAACTGACCTGATGACACAGTTAGCAGCGTATTAACTGACCTGATGACACAGTTAGCAGCGTATTAACTGACCTGAGGACACAGTTAGCAGCGTATTAACTGACCTGATGACACAGTTAGCAGCGTATTAACTGACCTGATGACACAGTTAGCAGCGTATTAACTGACCTGATGACACAGTTAGCAGCGTATTAACTGACCTGATGACACAGTTAGCAGCGTATTAACTGACCTGAGGACACAGTTAGCAGCGTATTAACTGACCTGATAACACAGTTAGCAGCGTATTAACTGACCTGATGACACAGTTAGCAGCGTATTAACTGACCTGATAACACAGTTAGCAGCGTATTAACTGACCTGATAACACAGTTAGCAGCGTATTAACTGACCTGATGACACAGTTAGCAGCGTATTAACTGACCTGAGGACACAGTTAGCAGCGTATTAACTGACCTGATGACACAGTTAGCAGCGTATTAACTGACCTGATGACACAGTTAGCAGCGTATTAACTGACCTGATGACACAGTTAGCAGCGTATTAACTGACCTGATGACACAGTTAGCAGCGTATTAACTGACCTGATGACACAGTTAGCAGCGTATTAACTGACCTGATGACACAGTTAGCAGCGTATTAACTGACCTGATGACACAGTTAGCAGCGTATTAACTGACCTGATGACACAGTTAGCAGCGTATTAACTGACCTGATGACACAGTTAGCAGCGTATTAACTGACCTGATGACACAGTTAGCAGCGTATTAACTGACCTGATGACACAGTTAGCAGCGTATTAACTGACCTGATGACACAGTTAGCAGCGTATTAACTGACCTGATGACAATTTACAATTACAATTTAGGCATTTAGCAGACGCTCTTCATCCAGAGCGACTTACATTAAGCAATAACAAAAGCATGGCATACATCACATATATAAAAAGTAGTTATCATGAATCATAAACTAAGAACGTATTAACTATACATACTATACTATATAATATATTATACATGTGTACTATAAAGTGCTATGACTACATAAAGTGCAATTCTAGAGCTGTCTACATAACAAGCTATAAGTCTGTTTAGAATACTATCTAAGTCTACATAATGTGCTATCTAAGGGGCTAGGCTAGGGCAAGTGCTACGGGCCATGGTGGAGTCTGAAGAGGTGGGTTTTCAGACTACGACACAGTTAGCAGCGTATTAACTGACCTGATGACACAGTTAGCAGCGTATTAACTGACCTGATGACACAGTTAGCAGCGTATTAACTGACCTGATGACACAGTTAGCAGCGTATTAACTGACCTGATGACACAGTTAGCAGCGTATTAACTGACCTGATGACACAGTTAGCAGCGTATTAACTGACCTGATGACACAGTTAGCAGCGTATTAACTGACCTGATGACACAGTTAGCAGCGTATTAACTGACCTGAGGACACAGTTAGCAGCGTATTAACTGACCTGATGACACAGTTAGCAGCGTATTAACTGACCTGATGACACAGTTAGCAGCGTATTAACTGACCTGATGACACAGTTAGCAGCGTATTAACTGACCTGATGACACAGTTAGCAGCGTATTAACTGACCTGATGACACAGTTAGCAGCGTATTAACTGACCTGAGGACACAGTTAGCAGCGTATTAACTGACCTGATGACACAGTTAGCAGCGTATTAACTGACCTGATGACACAGTTAGCAGCGTATTAACTGACCTGAGGACACAGTTAGCAGCGTATTAACTGACCTGATGACACAGTTAGCAGCGTATTAACTGACCTGATGACACAGTTAGCAGCGTATTAACTGACCTGATGACACAGTTAGCAGCGTATTAACTGACCTGAGGACACAGTTAGCAGCGTATTAACACAGTTAGCAGCGTATTAACACAGTTAGCAGCGTATTAACACAGTTAGCAGCGTATTAACACAGTTAGCAGCGTATTAACACAGTTAGCAGCGTATTAACACAGTTAGCAGCGTATTAACACAGTTAGCAGCGTATTAACACAGTTAGCAGCGTATTAACACAGTTAGCAGCGTATTAACACAGTTAGCAGCGTATTAACACAGTTAGCAGCGTATTAACACAGTTAGCAGCGTATTAACACAGTTAGCAGCGTATTAACACAGTTAGCAGCGTATTAACACAGTTAGCAGCGTATTAACACAGTTAGCAGCGTATTAACACAGTTAGCAGCGTATTAACACAGTTAGCAGCGTATTAACACAGTTAGCAGCGTATTAACACAGTTAGCAGCGTATTAACACAGTTAGCAGCGTATTAACACAGTTAGCAGCGTATTAACACAGTTAGCAGCGTATTAACACAGTTAGCAGCGTATTAACACAGTTAGCAGCGTATTAACACAGTTAGCAGCGTAATTAACACAGTTAGCAGCGTATTAACACAGTTAGCAGCGTATTAACAGGTTCAAAGGTAGAAATGATACGATGAGTACAATTTTATAACATGCAGGGGGAAAAAGATGCAGATCTACAAGCTCACACATGTGTCACAGAAAGGCTCTGAGGTGGGCGGAGCTTCATGATGCTCAGTGCCATGCTGTGCGTGCGTGCGTGCGTGCGTGCGTGTGTGCGTGCGTGTGTCTAGTGTCTACTATTGTGAAGCTTGTAGATCGGCTATTTCAATAGATTTTCTACACATTTTGAACTTGTGAAATGGGACATTCTGCAATATGAATACTTTTACTTTTAGTACTTGCGGTGCGCATGTGAGTGTGCGTGTGTGCGTCTGTGCATCTGTGCGTGCGATTGTGCGTGGGAGCAGAAGTGCTGAAAGCTGTGCGCACGACATGTACACACCAGTAGAAACATATGTGTAGATGTTTTTGGAACACTTCCAATGAGAACGTAGGAGGTGTGTGAGTATTAGCTGAGGGTAGTTATAGGGTAGTTATATATGAGAACGTAGGAGGTGTGTCAGTATAGCTGAGGGTAGTTATAGGGGTAGTTATGGGTAGTTATAGGGTAGTTATAGGGTAGGGGTTATAGGGTAGTTATATATGAGAACGTAGGAGGTGTGTGAGTATAGCTGAGGGTAGTTATAGGGTAGTTATAGGGTAGGGGTTATAGGGTAGTTATATATGAGAACGTAGGAGGTGTGTGAGTATAGCTGAGGGTAGTTATAGGGTAGTTATAGGGTAGTTATAGGGTAGTTATAGGGTAGGGGTTATAGGGTAGTTATATATGAGAACGTAGGAGGTGTGTGAGTATAGCTGAGGGTAGTTATAGGGTAGGTTATAGGGTAGTTATAGGGGTAGTTATAGGGGT